>NC_025996.2:12437854-12487839 GCF_000442705.2 Elaeis guineensis | reverse complement strand
AAAACGATATCAGTTTGTATTGATCGAAATGAAATTCAAAGGATGAATAAATGTTCCGAAATGCGGTCATATAATATTGTATCTTGACATATTTTAGTTTAGTTTGAACAAGATAGTAAGTTCTACTTATATGGATGTATATACGCGCCACGATACTCTCCGTGGTCTCTTTCTCAAGGGTCATTTAATCCATCGAGCAACTGCATCTAAGTCAACCACCTCTAGTCTAAGAAATCCTATTGGCTCCAGCAATGGATCCTGTTGAACGCAAAATTTTTCATTGATGAGAAAGAATAATTGTCAAATAATATATATATATATATATATATATGCTTGTATATTCTTTATTTAGGATCTGTTCTTTTATAGATAAATATTATGAAAAAATCGATCAACTTTTTTGTTCATCAATTTATTCATATTCTCAGTAAGTTATTTTTTAGACATGTTTATTCATAAAATGGAGAAAAAAATTTATCTATCTAGGAAAGTAAATCATTTTTTCATGAATCAATAAAATAAATATTTAATTTTATTTTTAAAATATTTTATCTTATTTTTAATACCCAATAATTCAATCATCTATTTTTTTTCAAATATAAAAGATATAAAAAATATTATAAAAAATATAGATAAATTTTACTAATTTTTTTAGAAAATAATAATGTAAAAAAATATTGGTAATCGATTTTAAAGTCATTTTTTTCATGTATAAAAAGATATAAATAAATTATTTTTCTGTCTAAATATTATTTAAAAATATTTATTTAAAAAATAAATTTTAAAAAAATTATTTATAAAAAAATTTTATATTATTTTTTTAAACCGATGAGATGATAATGAGTTTCTATGTTATCACCCAAAAAAACCATCTGTTCCCATCGTGAGTGCAGTAAAATTGAGCTGAAAAAATAGTCAGGTACCAAGAACTCTCTCCACTTAAGCAGTCCGGTTAACTGGTTCAGTTAGATAAACCTTGCCGTCGATTCCCCACCAGTCAGATGGTCCTTATCTTTCATCTTGTATTCAGAGCGGCTCCATCAGGTCCTGCCACCTATCAAGTGGACGTGTACGTGAGAGGCCACAAGGGCACCTGCATGCGCGACGCTTGGCACGGGCATGAGGCATGGCATATCTTACGTTCCACTACTCCAATTAATAAATAAATAAACAGGAAGGCGGACAGCGCCCATAAATAAACAGAAAGGCAGACAGCCACTCGCAGTTACACTGCTTTTTGAAACGAGTGCAGGAAACCATGCAGGCTGCGAAAGAGAAGGGGAAGGATATGGCAAGCGCGGTCAAGGAGAAGGTGAAGAAGCACTCGGCCAAGGCCGAGGAGAAGGTGGAGGAGACAACGGCTCGAAGCCGCGAAGAGAAAGAGATGGCCCGAGAGCGGGGGAAGGCGAGAGAGGCCCAAGCCAAGGCAGAGCTCCACGACGAGAAAGCCGGGCACAGGGAGGAGACCGCCGCTCATCGTGGCACCCACGTTCCCCTCACTGGGCTGTATCATAATCGTCCTGTTGGTACTGCTGCAGCTCCCACCCGAACCACTGACCCGACTTACCCGGCCTCTGGTGGCCGCCCAGCCGGTGAAAAATACCTGTAGTTATGCGGGTGGTTTTATTTCCAGAATTCTAAGTGTGAGGAAAGCGTCTTTCCGTGTTGACTTATGTGCCGGTCTTTTTTCTGTTCTAAGCTGAAGTAGTACTCTCTTCGTTAGAACGTGTAACATCCCGGCCCAGGATCAAGCCCAAAATCCAAACAAAAAAAAAAAAAAAATAGAGCAGAAGGAGACTCCCTTCGGGAGTCTTCTTCTCCGATGAATCTCGGATGGAAGGAGAGTCTTAGGATCACCCGAGCCCTAGGAACCCCTATAAATAAGTCTCTCCCTCTCTCAAGACCCTCCACCGGTGATCTTCGAGCTCGATTCCTCTCTTTTTCTCCGTAGAAGCCGCGGTAGCCTCTTTTCGTATTCGTCGGAAATTGAAGGTCGAAGAGACCACCAGAGTTCAGATAAGGGTTCAATCTTTCTTCCTCTCCCTCTTTTCTTTCTTCCCATGGTTTTAGACTCATCGTCGGCCGTCAGGATCGCCAGAAAATTCATGAACAAGATGACCCCTGTTTTTGCTCTGTTTTGGTCGGACTCTTCCCTCTCTTTTTCGACCATCGGCACCGCCGGTTGCGGCGTTCCATCCTCGAGATCGGACCCTCGTCTCTCACTCTTCCTTCCCTGAAAGTTTTGGCCGCCGGTGACAAGCCAACGACCGGAAAATAAAAAAAAATAGGGACGGTCCTCTGTTTTTTTCGAAAATCCTTCGGCTCGCTGGTCGAATCTCGCTGCCGACCGGTCTTGCTTTGTCGCCGTCGAGTGGATGTCGCCTCCCCTCGTCGGAGTCCGGCCAACCAACGAGGAGACCTCACGGTCTCCTGTTTTGGCCCAAAGGAACCCACAGGAAAAGAGAAGAAAAGAAGAAAAGAAAAGAAGAAGGAAGAAGAAAAGAAAAGAAAAGAAAAGAAAAAGGAAAAAGAAAAAGAAAAGAAAAAGAAAAAAGAAAAAGAAAAAAATAATAAAAAAAATAAATAAATAAAAGAGAAAGAAAAAAATAAAAATAAAATAAAATAAAAAGAAGAAGAAGAGAGAAAAATTTTCTCTCTCCTTTCTCTTCCTTTTTCCTCTCTCCTCTCTCTATATTTTCTCTCTCTAGATTCTCTCTCTAGATCTTTCTCTCTCTTTATGAATTTTGTCTCTCTAGAATCTTTCTACTCTCTCTCTGATTACATCACAGACCCTAGGATAAATTTGAAATAAAAGTATGATGATTTGAGATTGCTCCAAAATTCGTGCGGTAGATCTGATCCCAGTCCGATTCTATTTGAAATTTATAACACTTGATTTATGTTAAGTCATCTTGATAGGACCTCTGATGATCTTGACCATGATTATCTCATCGAAAGAATACGAAGATTTCTCTCTTCACTTTCTCTCTCTACTTTCTCTCTCTAGAATTTTCTCTCTCTTCATGGATTTTCTCTCTCTAAAAGTCTTATGAATCAGTGGAGGATCCAGATACTTAGATAAATCCTAATTTTGATTAATCCTAAGAGAGATCCTCGATCTGTATTATTAGGATCGATTATCGGTAATTTTCTCCATATATGATCTTTATATTTGATCAGGGTTATGAAGAGACGATTGTCTGCACATGATATCGAGTGAAATATTTTATTAAATAAATTCATAAATCAAAGAAGAACATTGATTTCTGTATTTAGATCTGTCACCGGTAAAGGTAAGAATCTCTGTACATGATCATCATTATATATGTTATTTTATCGTTGGTTTTATCTCCTTGATTTTGCAACGTTGGATTTGAGATCGATAAATTTGTTATATCTGAGACACTGTTATTTATTTATGTGATTTTGAGCATGAGTATGTTATATCAATACATATGTATCAGCGATTGATGGCATGATTATGTGTATGACATATTTATTACACTGTAAAAGATGAATTGATTAATGAAGTTAAATATCATAATTTTATGAAAATAAAAAGAAAGAGAAATATGGTTTGGACGGACCTTGTCATGTGGAATAGCTTGCCAGGAGCTTATGCCTGGGACAGCCCCCACAGGCTTATGTGTGGAAGAATATGATCCGAGAAAGATCATGAAGAATCTGATCCGAGAAAAATCATGAATGATTTGATCCGAGAAAGATCATGGCCACTTTGATCCGAGAAAGATCATGAATATTTCGATCTGAGGAAGATCACAGAAATCGATCCGAATAAAAGATCGTCGCATGATTCTGGTAGTCCAAAGCCAAAGCCAAAGCCAAAGCTAAAGCTAAAGTGAAAAAGAAAAGGATTAAAGATGATGTGATAATAGAAGAAAATAGAAAGATAAGACATAAAACAATCATTGAATAAAATTGTTTCACTTATTTAACCTATGATGATACATCTCTTTTGATAAAACAGATAATCTATAAATATTTGCAGTATTCTGGACAGTGAACATCGACTTTTACGTGTTATTGCCTATCATTATTTTCAGATTATATTATTATATTGGTGTGATATGGAAATTCTTACTGGGCTGTAAGCTCACACCCCTTCATTTTCTTTTCTTCTCAGAGTTACAAGATGTCCATGGTTGGCTATGGTATGGATTTGTGAGTGAGCGGATGCATAGATAGAGTACCGTTGATACCTGATCAGAGGATTGAAGGAATGTTAATTGTAATTATGCAAGTTTTATGAATTATTATTGAAATTAAATATTATGGTTGATAAGATTGTAATGATTTATTTTGGCCTTGCATATTCTTTAGGGCTTGCTCTAAGGAGTGTGCGGCCATCACGTATCCGACCTGGGTGTTGGGTTCGGGGCGTGACAGAATGGTATCAGAGCTCAGGTTATGATCATTAAGGATTATAATATAAGTGATTTAAATATTACAGAGTAATAATAGAGCTTAGGTTATGATCATTGGAGATTACGATATAAATAATTAGGATGTGATAGAATAATATCAGAGCTTAGGTTTAAGATCACTAGAGATTATGAAGAGATATTAAAACTTTATGTAAGATCAGTAGGATGTGACAGAGTGGTATTTGAGCTTAGAGCTTAGGTTACGTTTATTCGGAGACAATGATACAAGTGATTAGGATATGACAAAACAGTACTAGAGCCCAAATTTAAGGTCACTAGGGATTGTCATATAAGTGATATCAAAACTTTAAGATTATAATCACTAAAGTATGATTGATAATATCAGAGTTTAAGATTTTGATCATTAAAGGTATGATAGAATGATATCAGAGTTTAGGTTATGATCACTAGAAAATATGATTTAAGTGGTATTTGAGTTTAAGGTTATAATTATTTAGAATTGTAATTTTAGTGATATCTGAACTTAGATTATAATCATGAGGAATATGATAGATATAAAAGAGAAGATTCAATATTTAGATTTCGAATCAATAGATATTAAGATAAAATTTATGCATAAGTGGCATATGTTATCTATAATAAAATTGACAAGTTATATCTTAGATTTCAATTAGTAAGGTTGACCTAAGTATGAAAGGAGTTGACCTTGGAATAAAGTGAGAGGTATTGATAAGTTATGTTGAGTATACTAGAGGATTTTGGAATGTAAAATTTATATGATTGAAGATCATGATAATTTTTTTAATTTCGATGATAATTATTTGAGCATTATGAATTTAGACTTATCAAAGAAAGTTAATTAGGGTATGGTCTAAGAAGAAATTACATCATATGAGAGAGAAATATTTTTGAACATTGAATCTATAAGAGGTCATATAACTCAATTTAGATGAAAATATATATATATATATACTTAAATTTTATTATGAGAATATGAGATACACATCTTGGTGAAATCTTTGGTTACTCAAAATATCATATTCTGAATAGGATTCTTTGATCTTTCAAGTTGCATTGAATCTCAAGTCAAAAATTTATTTTTCTAAGTAGATCAAAAGTATTTTGATATCGTTGTTAATTTAATGAAAAAAAAAATTATTTTGTCAGAGTATGATATACAAATTATGATGAAATCTTTAATAATTCGAATTACTATATGTGGATTAATTTTTTTATTGAAGATGGTGAAGTGTATTAATTATTCAAGTCAAAGTTTGAATTTTTTTAAATTAAATTAAGACACCTTGTTAGTATTAAATTTTGAATGACTTATACAAGAGACAAAATTTTGTATGGATTTATTGATTAATATTAAGGATTGTGATAAAGGGAGCTCTATAAGAAATAATCAAGTTAATTCTATTTATAAAGATGTTGGCTTGAGTTCTTCTAATTTATCAAGTTAGAATTAATTCTTTTAAAAAGGAAGTTTGATTTAGAAATTATCTAAATGATTGTAAGGTAAATCTAAAGTTAACTCCAATTGATTCTAGACATGTTTGATTCTTGAAGAGTGATGAAACTTATACAATAATTTCAAACATAGGAAGTGGATCAAGATTTAATTTTAAATGCTATACCCGAAGGTAGTAAAGATAAAGAAACTTAAAATTTTACCGTAAGTCTTATATGAAATTTGAAGGTTGGATCTATCCTGGATTGATCTAACATATAAGGATATCTTTATCTTTGATAGACTTATATAGTTTGATAAATTAATATCAGAGTGCGCAGCAAAAGCATGGTGGGTTAAATTGATTAGAAATATTAATTCTTTGATTTCGAAGATATTATGAAATACATTAGTTGCAAATAAGGAAGGATTTTATTGATAATGAAATGATGCTATAAATTTTGATCTAATCTGATCATAACCGGATAATTTTTGTTAGTAGGTTGTTTCATTGTAGATAATGCCAAAAAATTTTAGACATCTCAAGTTACAGCTTGATAGTTCTGGTATTAGTTCAAACTTAGAATGTACTAACATAGATCTCATTTTTTTTAAATTTAATATTATTACTCGTACTGATATAGAAGATTGAGATTTTTCTTAAGATGAGAGTCTACATATAAAATTTGTTAGAAGGTCAAGAGAAGAAAGAAATCGATGATTGTGAAGAATGCCCGATGTTTGACCTTTATTTATTTTCTATCAAGGGTAGTCTGAGATAATTATGAATTTCGAGTGAAATGTATTAGACAAATAACAGTGGTATATTGATACAAGTCTAAAATGTTACGGTTCTTCAAAAAAGTTGAGAAATCAATAAGAAGGGATGAATTTGAAATTTCAAATAATTTTCTTATAACAAGATCATGAGAAATAAAAGATGTTATTGTAAGCTTGAGAATGACATGAAGAATGTATACTTTGAAATATATCTCAAACAACATAATTTAATTTCGAGGACGAAATTATTTGAAGGGGGGAAGAATGTAACATCCCGGCTCAGGATCAAGCCCAAAACCCAAACAAAAAAAAAAACAGAGCGGAAGGAGACTCCCGAAGGGAGTCTTCTTCTCCGATGAATCCCGGTTGGAAAGGGAGTCCTAGGATCACCCGAGCCCTAGGGACCCCTATAAATAAGCCTCTCCCTCTCTCAAGACCCTCCACCGGTGATCTTCGAGCCCGATTCCTCTCCTTTTCTCCATAGAAGCCGCGGCAGCCTCTTCTCGTGTTCGTCAAAAATTGAAGGTCGAAGAGGCCACCGGAGTTCAGGTAAGGGTTCAATCTTTCTTCCTCTCCCTCTTTTCTTTCTTCCCATGGTTTTAGACTCATCGCCGGCCGTCAGGATCACCAGAAAATCCATGAACAAGATGACCCCTGTTTTTGCTCTGTTTTGGTCGGACTCTTCCCTCTCTTTTTCGGCCACCGGCACCGCCGGTTGCGGCGTTCCATCCCCGAGATCGGACCCTCGTCTCTCACTCTTCTTTCCCTGAAAGTTTGGGCCGCCGGTGACAAGCCAACGATCGGAAAATAAAAAAAATAGGGACGGTCCTCTGTTTTTTCGAAAACCCTTCGGCTCGCTGGCCGAACCTCGCCGCCGACCGGCCTTGCTTTGTCGCCGTCGAGTGGATGTCGCCCCCCTCGTCGGAGCCCGGCCAACCAACGAGGAGACCTCACGGTCCCCTGTTTTGGCCCAAAGGAACCCACGGGAAAAGAGAAGAAAAGAAGAAGGAAGAAGAAGAAGAAAAGAAAAGAAAAAGGAAAAAGAAAAAGAAAAGAAAAAGGAAAAAGAAAAAGAAAAAAAAAGGAAAAAATAAAAAATAAAATAAAAGAGAAAGAAAAAAATAAAAATAAAATAAAATAAAAAGAAAAAGAAGAGAGAAAAATTTTCTCTCTCCTTTCTCTTCCTTTTCCTCTCTCCTCTCTCTATATTTTCTCTCTCTAGATTCTCTCTCTAGACATTTCTCTCTTTATGAATTTTGTCTCTCTAGAATCTTTCTACTCTCTCTCTGATTACATCACAGGCCCTAGGATAAATTTGAAATAAAAATATGATGATTTGAGATTGCTCCGAAATTCGTGCGGTAGATCTGATCCCAGTCCGATTCTATTTGAAATTTGTAACACTTGATTTATGTTAAGTCACCTTGATAGGACCTCTGATGATCTTGACCATGATTGCCTCATCGAAAGAATACGAAAATTTCTCTCTCCACTTTCTCTCTCTACTTTCTCTCTCTAGAATTGTCTCTCTCTTCATGGATTTTCTCTCTCTAAAAATCTTATGGATCAGTGGAGGATCCAGATACTTAGATAAATCCTAATTTTGATTAATTCTAAGAGAGGTCCTCGATCTGTGTTATTAGGATCGATTATCGATAATTTTCTCCATATATGATCTTTATATTTGATCAGGGTTATGAAGAGACGATTGTCTGCACATGATATCGAGGGAAATATTTTGTTAAATAAATTCATAAATCAAAGAAGAACATTGATTTCTGTGTTTAGATCTGTCACCGGTAAAGGTAAGAATCTCTGTACATGATCATCATTATATATGTTATTTTATCGTTGGTTTTATCTCCTTGATTTGAGATCGATAAATTTGTTATATCTGAGACACTGTTATTTATTTATGTGATTTTGAGCATGAGTATGTTATATCAATACATATGTATCAGTGATTGATGGCATGATTATGTGTATGATATATTTATTACACTGTAAAAGATGAATTGATTAATGAAGTTAAATATCATAATTTTATGAAAATGAAAAGAAAGAGAAATATGGTTTGGACTGACCTTGTCATGTGGAATAGCTTGCCAGGAGCTTATGCCTGGGACAGCCCCCACAGGCTTATGTGTGAAAGAATATGATCCGAGAAAGATCATGAAGAATCTGATCCGAGAAAGATCATGAATGATTTGATCCGAGAAAGATCATGGCCACTTTGATCCGAGAAAGATCATGAATATTTCGATCCTAGGAAGATCACAAAAATCGATCCGAAGAAAAGATCGTCGCATGATCCTGGTAGTCCAAAGTCAAAGCCAAAGCCAAAGCTAAAGCTAAAGCGAAAAAGAAAAGGATTAAAGATGATGTGATAATAGAAGAAAATAGAAAGATAAGACATGAAACAATCGTTGAATAAAATTGTTTCACTTATTTAACCTATGATGATACATCTCTTTTGATAAAACAGATAATCTATAAATGTTTGCAGTATTCTGGACAGTGAACATCGACTTTTACGTGTTATTGCCTATCATTATTTTCAGATTATATTATTATATTGATGTGATATGGAAATTCTTACTGGGCTGTAAGCTCACACCCCTTCATTTCCTTTTCTTCTCAGAGTTACAAGATGTCCATGGTTGGCTATGGTATAGATTTGTGAGTGAGCGGATGCATAGATAGAGTACCGTTGATACCTGATCAGAGAATTGAAGAAATGTTAATTGTAATTATGCAAGTTTTATGAATTATTATTGAAATTAAATATTATGGTTGATAAGATTGTAATGATTTATTTTGGCCTTGCATATTCTTTAGGGCTTGCTCTAAGGAGTGTGCGGCCATCACGTATCCGACCCGGGTGTTGTGTTCGGGGCGTGACAGAACAAGTAAAAAATTTGTTTCTAATGCAAAGGGATGGGGAATGTGTGTGTGTGGTGTGTGTGCAAGAGTCTGCAGACTCGCGCAGAATAGTACTTTTTTCTCTTTTTTATAACGGTAGATATACGTGATAATTTAGTTAACTCTGTGTTTAGGCAAAGCACCGAACACTTGCTAGATTATCTATTTGCCGCAATTACCATTTCATCATATACGTTTACGACTATCATAGCCTGCCGGCAAACCAGTCGGTAATAAATTAAAAGCATTTCGTCAAAACAAGGAAAAGAAGGGAAAGAACCCAACACCACCATCTAAAGAAGATTGCCAAACCAAACTAGAAAGCTCAGAAAGGAAGAAGATGTGGTCTACTGTTTCTTCTTCTACTCTACTAAGAGGACAAGCTTGAGATGCTTGTCAATTTCTTTTTTTCATGTTGTCAGTAGCTTTTTATGGTATGCTAATCAATTAGATCTTTTTGCGTTACTCCTGCCCGGCTGCCCTTATATTTCGAGTTTAAATGTTAGCTCGGATTCAGGCAAGCCTGATTCCACGCTATTCTGATATGTAATGAAAAAGATTATCAGCGAAACATCTTCTTCTTCTTCTTCTTTTGGGTACATGTCTGGCAAACTTTTTGATCTCTGGCAAACAAGGCGAACATCGTAAATGAGCACAGAAAAGCCGAACAAGTGAAAGCATAGCGTAGATAATTGTTGAAGTTATTTCCACCCTACCACCTGAAGGCAGCAGACCAAAGAGCTTTGGCATGTTTCATGTGCACCCCAGTCCTTCAGGAACCCATTAACTACAAAATACATTCATTACCAAAACATTTTGATTCTCAAGCACAGGAAACCAAACAACTGCAGAATTATAAGAAGTTACTTGGTCACCAAAAGCTACTTCTATATATATTGGAGAAAAAAAAAAAAGCAAATATTTTTTGAACTACAAAGATAGCCTTGGAAGGTATGATTACAGCTTTCTACAGAATTTTGTTGCAAACTAGCACTGGAAATGGTATAAAGTTAGAGGAAACAAGGAATGTTTCCTAACTCCTCTCTCTGAAGGAAGCAACTTTTAAAGGCTCCTAAGAAATACACTGATCCAACTCCTGTGACCTTCCTTCAAGCAAGCAAGACTTTAAAACTGAAGTTTGTTAGTTGGGCATCATTTTCATGTCAGAATCATATCTGTCCTGATTTGCAGGGTGTGACCAATCAACGGATGCAAATGCAGGCTGAACATGGTGGCTTGAATTGTTGCAGGCACCACTTTGGTTGATGGGGCTGCCAGGGTCATCAGATGATGCACTTGATGTCCCTTCAGAGGGTGGGCTTGCTGCCAAAGCAATCCCAAAGCCTGCCGTTTGAGGGGCTGGTGAGGGTTCACGTTTCAATGGCTCTGGCTTTGGGTTTTTTCCTTACCGCAATGTCAAAATTTGCATCTGAGACAGGTGAAGTGAATACAAGAATAGTAACTAGATATGGACCTGCACAGGTGTTGCTGCCATCAACATTCCAGCCACACCAACCCCAAGAACACAACCATCAGATCCTGCTGACACCACGCTCAAACCACCAGTTCTGCTACGAGTGCGACCATCATCTGTAAGAAAAAATGAAGCTGACAGAGAGATGATCTCAAGGTGGCCCTGTATTGGTCAGGTGCTATTATAGACATGGTATAATCCTGGATTATGAGCAATATACATACCCAACAAAAAGGCCGAAACAGTCTTTTTAAACCATCCAACGCTCATATCCAAAGCACTAGACACTGTATTGATACCCCCCACCCGATAGGTCACAATCCAGAACACAGAGCATTTAGCATGTCCAAAAATTAATTAATGTTGAGATTACGAACAAAGAGATTCTATGGAACAATCATGAATCCACTCATGCAAATCTGATGAAGTCTTCTGCTACCATCTGTGGTATACACCCAAGGTTCCAGGTTGAAGAGACAGTGAAAAGAACAGGGGCATTAGCTGAATCCATATGGGACAGGTATAACAGAGCATCCAAGGACTAATAATCCTAATACAAAATAATAGCAAGATAGTCGGCCACTTCATTAGAACTCTTGGACCTGAATGAGTCTGACCAATGATGGGAATCGTTGAATTGATATTTGAATAAGTACGTATTTGTTCCATTCATATATTCTTTTTCAGTACAGTTGGCTAGTTTTTTTATCACTTATTAAGTGATAAATTCCCACTATTTGGCCTTTTATAATGTGTCAAAATTTTACAGTAGCTGGCCCACAGGTGAAAAGGCAAAATTGTCTTCTTGGCATCATTAGTTTTCGCTGTTTTTGAGAAGATTACGGAATGCCCCTAGAATAGACAATTCAACACCTTGCCATCTTTCCTCTCTTTCTTCAACTCATTAGAATACTATTAGTCTAGCTCCATCGTCCTGATTTTTATTCCTTCTCTAGTTTACTTGATGCAGCTGCTTCTTTCACAGATTACTGTAAGAAATCACTGGTAAACAAGTTTAGTAGTTGCTCTAAATCACTTGCAAATCAACCAATCGTAACCTGTAAAATCAAAAGGAAATTTACCCAAGTGTATTCCCCAAATGTACAATAATCACTCGTTTTAGCAATATATTAGACTTGGCACCAAATATGTTATGAAACAATCCAGATTTTATTTAACAATTGAACTCCAGAACATGGCTCCCGCCGACATCATTATCCCCTTCAGTCATTAGATTTAGGTTACTTTCCATCTCCAATTGTCCTCCCATAATTGTTAAGACAATTCTTTGATTTAAATCTGGGAATTTGTTAATTTTAAACAGATAATCTGTGATTGAGAATTTTGAGAATCTTTAGAGTAAGATACTACCGTTTTAAGAGAATTCAGAAATGACTTATCCAAATTACAACCTAGAAAAACCTATACATTCTTTATGGTCAACTACTAGAGTTCAGGCAATGTGAAAAAGGCATTTCCGTCTTGCCTCATTTGCCTCATTTCCATGTAAATGAAGCAAAAGGTCTACAAAAATTCTATCAAGTTTTCGATGTCAAATCTTATATTACTACCATCCTATTATTATATTGATACATCCAGTATAGTGGCCGATTTAGTATACTAATAACCGATAGCCCCCCCACCATTCCGTATTAATAAGGTACAGTATAACCCATATGTAGTGATATCGACCAGATGACAAACCATTATTTTATACTTTATTTTTGCTCATTAGATAGATTTTCAATATTTTTTTTTTCTCAATATGACACAAGGCAATAGACGCCAAAAAAAAAAAAATGAAAGCTATTTATCAAATATTTTGTATGTCTTAAATCCTGACTAAATGAAAGGTCCATTCTTCTTGACCAGGAAGCATTGATATGTATTTATGTATATGTGCATGCATACATGCATTATGCATGTATGTACATATGCATGCATGCATAGTTATTTTTTCCTAATTTTTCATCCTAATTTTCCTCTTAGAGTGAAAAAATATAGTTATTTTGTTATCATAAACAATTTCAATAACATAAGAAACTAAATTTTATAATATAATTAGTTTTTAGCCACCTAGCCATTTTTGTATGTTTAAAAGCATAACATTGTACAGACACTTGATTAAAAAGTGTTCGATAATCTTTTAATCAATTTGAAACCTCATCCACATAAATTGAGTACCCAATATAGGAAAAACCCATGATATGTCCATTGAATCACCAATGTCCCAACGATATAAAATCAAAATAGATTTTTTTTTTTTTTTTGTTGGTAGACACAGGAGATTAGTACTCAAAGCTTAATACTAAACAATGCTACAAAGTCTAAGAATTACATATAAAAGAAACGCCCTGACATCCAAAAACATACAATTAAGAAGCTGCAAACTTAAAAGATATATAAATATAATCAAAACATCAACTAATAAGAACACAATGCTGAAACATACAATTGAGAAGCTGCAAACTTGAAAGATATACAAATAGGATCAAAACATCGAGTAGTAAGAGCACACTGCTGAACACAAAAAGTATATACAGTAAATGGCCAAAACGTGCCTGTCCCATTATAAAGCATGTACACTAAATGATCGGTAAGATAAGATAAGTGAGAAGGATAGGAGATAGAAGTTCAGATACTCCAGCATCCATAATGATGTTAACCTGAAAGCAATTGTAGTATTTTCATTAAACATAAGAACATATGCCATCATTGATAGAAGTCCGAGTAAACATAAAAAGTGATAATGTAACGTATATTTTTACTTTTGAAATCATTGATAATGTGTAATCATTTGAACAAGAATGTAGCTGGTACTGCTTTCTTGATGTTAATAAAGATAAAAGAAAACATGTTTCTAATAAAACATCAAAATCATCCACACATCTTACTTTCTGTACACAATTAAGATAAGACTTCAATGTAAAAGCATTCATATAATAACACAAGACAAACCAATATAACAATATAATAAAATGTCACTCCTGTCGATTCTTGCCAAGAAGAAAAGAAAGCATTCGGGCAAAATTACTAAAGACATTTTGAAAATTTAATTTTATAATACCGATAAACTGATACCATATCATACATATCTATCAAAATTTTTATTAATTTTACTGTAATATTATCTGTGTGTATCGAATACAGTAATCAGTATTGTTGGCAATTTAATGATGGCAATATATTTTGAAGGCAATCTATATTATCTTTCAAAATTATCTGGTAATGCATCAAACACAATCTAAGAATGTTTTGATGAAGAGATGGGTTAAAAAAAAAAAAAAAAAAAACATTGGGATCAGTCGTATTTGTTTCTCTATCTCTTTTTATTCTTTTGGGACCGGTCCTACATCTCTCTTTATTCTCTCTTTCTCCATTGATCTCGGAAGGGCTTTTATTTATTGAAAGGGAGAGAGAGGCCATGGAGAAAGAGAGAGAGGCTCAATCTGCCCCCGGTCCTTCCCGGTAGAGGAGATAAATCGCGAATGAAAAGGATGAGGGGAGGACCGATTATGGATTTGATTTCGCAAAATCCTACAAGACTAGCTGGCCCTTTTAAAGACTTTCGGGTTTGTTCGTTGTTGCCTTTTTTTTTTTTTTTTTTTTTTTTTAAATCAAATTTCTTAGTAACCGGAATTTAAATTTATTTGAAAAATGATCGCCCATCAGATAGGTTGTAACCGTGCCATATAAGGCGCGATTAGGTGTACACCAAAAATTCATTTGGCCATGTGGCAAAGTTGGTTTTACCAGCCAGAACTAGCGCCAGATTGGTTGATTGTAGAGATCACTTGGCCAAGGTGATTCATGTGCACATAACCAGCGCCCAGTTAAAAGCATTTTCCTTGCATGAAGAAAATATATTCCACCGCAGCGTTGATAGAACCACAAACTAAAGTGCAGCCATCCCAAGCATTATGGAATACATCATGTAGAAGCCTTCGGAACCTGGGATTGGAGCCCCTTAAACAAAGGTGGGTGCCCAGGAAGAATAACAGGAGTATAATTTCACTTTTCATGCTATGATAAATATATAATATTTACAATCGGTTTGAATTGTTGGGTCCAAAATCTTATAGAATTCGTTCAAATTAAATAAGACTAAGCTGTATTTACAAAAACCCAGAATGCCTCTAGAGCGAAGATATCCGTGTAAATCAGAATAATCTATTAGCATCCATTGCATATTATCTAAACTATTTGAAATTTCTGCTTACGTGTACAACTCCTTTTTTGAAGTTTGACAATTACTGCCACCAATGACTGTCGTAGTAGGTGCGTTGATGGTACATCTTCATGCCAAAACATTAGCAAACGTAATATATTCTTAAAGAAAAAACATGCGGAAATCAAAGGATGCTTGAAATTATCAACCAGTATATTAAAAATAGAGTGCCCAGGCAGATAGTTACAAGAACAATGATTTTATTGCATGAATACCACAGTTCCTGCCACTTGCAGGTGCAAGCAATGTAACCCAATGAAGCATGCCGATATTTCAATTATGATCAGATTCAAAGAACCCTTAATTGATTTTTTTTTTTTTAATGGTAAATGATTTAAATTTTTAACAAACAAGTTTAGTAATGTTTGGCCGCTAAAAGAAACAATGCACATAAGAGGGGAAGACTAAATAGAAAGAAAATCATATGCGCATAAAAATTGAACAATGAGCCTAAAAACGAAAAGAAAATCATCACAATGAGGAACAGTCAACTGCCATAACTTTGGGAGAAGATTAATGGGGAGAATCCTTGAGTAGAGAATTAAAAGTACTCGTTGTGAACTTTGAAAGCTTTAAGTAGCCGGCTTTCCCTGATCCGGATTTCTTTTTGTCCTAATTAACATGTGGAGTTTCCTTTCAGCATCAATTTGTTGTTTACAAAGATTCATGGTGGTGTTGTCGGATTCTTTCCCTTCTTTTCCTTGTTTTGAAGAAATGCTTTTAATTTGTTACCAACTCGTTTGCCGGCAGGCTATGATAGTCCTAAACGTATATGAAATGATAATTGCAGTGTATAGATATTCTATTCTACCAAGTGTTTGGTGCTTTGTCAAAACATAGAATTAACTAAATCATACCATTAGGTGCTGTTTGGTATATCACTAGTAATATGATCATCAGAGTGATGTGATCATTGGAATGATGTGATCACTAGGATGATGTGAGTACTGAGATGAGGTGCAAATATTGAGATGATGTGTAATCACTATGTTTGGTATATTATTGAAATATTATTAGAAATAGAACTTTATTATATTTAGTATATCATCAAATAATGATATATAAAATATCATAAATAGCCTTACATATAATTAGTATGTAATAATAACTTTATAACTTGACTAAACATTCTTCATTAATAACTTCTCACAAAAATATATAGTAGAAGTAATAATAATATTATTATTATTGATATCTATTTTGATTAGGCTATTAAAATGATATTATAATAATATTATATATAATCGAGCATGGCTAGGCATAGCTAATTTTGATCATCAATATCAGAGTTGTTCGTTGGGAATGATTTAGTCCATCAAAATAAAATGAAGAAAAGAAAAGCATGAAATATTTAGCATGATCCATCCGTGCCAATTAACCATACCTATCTATAAAAATAAAATAGGTATCGAATAAATAAATAAAAGGTATTCATACTATTTAACTAATCTCGTTAATAAAAATAAAAAAAGTCATCTAATAGCTAAATAAAAGGGGTGCTCTTTTATAGGGGGTGTTATCGAAGATGAAAGATTAAAAAAAGAAAGAGATAAAGAGGATCTTTTTTCTCACTAATTTAGTGACTAAAGACATTTTTGTCCCAAAATTATTTTAACACTACCAATATCCGGTGATATACTATCATTTGAGGTATGTGTGGTGATAACATCACTGCACAATACAGTGATATCATTACCAAATTTATCACTGGATTCTTCATCACTAGATGAAATTTTGCAATACCTAATAAGATAATTATATCATCTAACTTACATTACTGGAGTGATGTGAAATATCACTTCCTATCAAACAGTATCTTATGAAAAAAAAAAAATGCCACCATGCACGAGCCTCGGACTCTTACACAGCACACACAATACCATGCATTAAAAGAGGTTGATGACCTGAAAAAACCTGCTGCATAGCCACAGACTTGTGCGGCTCTGGGGCATTCAAACAACACATGGCTCATAGTTTCCTCAGAATGTGGACGACAATCACAAGAGGGCTAACATGGCAACTACGATGATGTAAGATGCTCCAGCATGGGAGGTGATTCCAGACCACATTCAACAAGAGGGGCAACTCTTGGATGAACACCAATCTTCCATGCCCACGAGGCATCCATTGTCTCCGAGGGGCTAATACTCCTGTGTAGCTTGTAGAAGTCTCTAGTTCTGATTCTGCCTGAAGTCACAGTGTCCCCGCCAAGTCTATCCGGCAAACTACTCATCGTGAGTGCATTAGCTAACACTTTTGGTGCCAAGTCTTCACAAAGCCATTAAC
Source organism: Elaeis guineensis (assembly GCF_000442705.2). Lineage (NCBI taxonomy): Eukaryota > Viridiplantae > Streptophyta > Magnoliopsida > Arecales > Arecaceae > Elaeis > Elaeis guineensis. The sequence continues at coordinate 12,470,290 of NC_025996.2, read as the reverse complement.
TGATGTGGTATCCCACTCTGCCACCAAGGGTCATAAGAGTACACATAGCATTCCAATCAAAGGAGCTTCACCAGTTAGGTCTTGGGGGAAGAAGCGGACCAGCTACCACACTTCGCTCTCATCAACATACACTAGCAGTTGTCTGGTCTGGGATAAACTGTGCAATATGTTTCGCCATCATAGCATCGTGCCTGAGCACCAAGGGGGGAGCTTTCGTTTTCCATCATCTCCTTTATTCTATATGTGCAAGCAGCCATCTTACACAGGTTCTTCACCCAGGCTGCTCTTTCGTTTCATTCAAATCCAATTTATTGCTTCCCCTAGTTTGAGACCTAAGGATTTGTGCCTTGGAACTTGTTGTAATTGATATCTCGTTTTCTTCTTAACAGAACTCAAGTAGTGCGATCCAAAGATCCCATATTTTGAAAAGATCTCTATCACATGAATTATCATATATATACCAATGCCATTGAACATAAATATAATTGCTCGAACTAGATGTTGTTGTTCAATTATTGAGACATATTTTCTTCATTTTCTTCATAAAAGCATCCTTATTGCTCTAAGTAAAATAATTGCGCCACCCATAGCAATCAGAAGAAGAGTTCAAAATTTGAGTTGACCAACATCCAAGATCATACTTTAGGTTTAGATGCTTAACCTCAATAGGAAACACTTGAGATATAGTACAGGATGGCTTGGTGAGAACCATCTTAGTGGGACCACATCTAGAATTCTTCCATTCAAGAGCACAAAAGGGAATCTTTCCATATGACAAACAAGACTGGTGTAAACTTAACAGAATGACATACAAAAGTATGCAAGTATAAATGAATGACATAAAATATTGAAACGCCAAAACAACTAAATCATTGATCATATATTAATCTAGCATATTAGTCATTATCTTGCCCACCATCCACATTCTTCATGCATTATATGCAAGTAGGAATAAAATTAGTTTCAACTCAGAAAGAAATAAAGCAAGACTCCAGTTGAAAAACTATGAACAGCAATTTACAAAAACAGGAATTTTCATACACTAAATAGAAAGAAGATATATGTTTATGCTTGATTTTTATGGTATTAGATAATTTTTGAATCCTGTAAATTTGGTCATAGGATTAATACCACCCTAACCAACAGAATATAACATCAATAAATGTATCAGGACATACAATACAAGCCTGCTCCCACAATGCACAGACATGCAAACATGCCTGGACCCACCTACAAGAACGGTGAAAAGGCATGGCTAACTCTATTCAACTCCTTGTCTACCTAGTTATTTGCTAAATCCTTTGGCCCAATTTCAATTCTCAAAGGAACACCTTTCATTTCCCAGTGAAATTACTACCAACCAGGTGAATAGTTACCTTTCAAGTCCTCAGCCCTAAAACCTGCTTTACATGGTGTACGAACTGTTGATTTGCAGGCATCAAATATGGCTGGGTATCAGCATCCTCGTATAGTATAGGAATCACAATAACTTGGACCGGTGCCACTTTATTCCAACAGCCAAATATTCCTTAACAATATGAAAATGAGAGATGATAACAAGGAGAGCGATGTAAAAGACTTGAGGGCATAATTCATTCTTGAAATACATTGCTCATTTCATATTATATATTAAACAAAAAGATTGCTTGTTGCTGCATAAACCTACCAATCATCCGACTCCCATTATTAGACATGAGCGTGTACCTTGCACCACCAGACCACATACACATTTTAATGGTATGCTTCCTTGTTGGTTCGCTTTCAGGGTTCTTAAAAATTTCAGGGCCATTATTCATTCTTGGAACACGTTGCCCATTGCCGCATATAGAAGTCGACGAGTAATAAGCTATGTCCTCGGACTATTGCAAGTTGCACATTTTGACAGCATTGCTCCTAAATTCACGACTCGTGTGACATCCATACTATAAAAAATGTACTGCTCAGCGAACCAATCACTAGTTAAATAAATGCCTCCAAATAAATGTAAGTAGTCCACAAATAATTATAAGTGCAGCTCGATGAAAACCATGACCAAGCGTCTCAGTCGATCCAGTATTCAAATTCCCTATATTTCTGGAGTGAATGATCTCTTGGCAGCCATTTCAATCAATTATCACCGCAAACCCTTTTAACTTGGAAGTTGGACAACATCCTTTCTCCTGGAGCCTCGTTAGATGACGAATGGCAGTGAGACTCTATACATCATCATCTACTACTGCATCGCCACCTAGAACTTCATCAATTGTTCTGTTGATACAACTTTCTCTAACCTGGACGGGACAAACAACAAATTACTGCAAATAAGGCTACAAAATTAGAGAGTGGATACATAATATCAAAATTTAGAGCATCACCTTTACTCCAATGGCCAGTGCTGCTTTGACGTTTACTAGTTCACCTAACCTCAGTGAACCTCCTTTGTTATCTTTGACAAAAATCACTGGGACCTGCCTTGAGGATGCCAGGCTTGGTATATGCTTGGTTAACCATCGTGGATTGCAATCGGAAGCTAAAAGCACAGCCTACAATATTACACAAAAATGATGATGTGCAAAGAGAAGATGACAATATGACAAACAAAGTTATATGTCCAAGGAAAAGAGCAGATAAGCATTCTTCATTTTAATCATTGGAAAAACAAAATTACATGTCAAATGAAAATAATGAGGTGTAGGAATTTGTTGATTAGAAAAAAAACAAGGTTTGCTATCTCTGTACCGAGCCTCATACCATTGCCAACCTATTATTATATCGGTAAGTGGCCAGTTCGACATTACCGAGTGTCAGCACATCCCCTGTACTGCATTCCAGAACCGAACCGGTGCGGTTTGGTATGCCCCATACCATTCTGTTCAGTCCATGTAGCAAACCTTCGAAAAAAGAACTATCTAGGTTCATGATAGCAATAGCTAATCTTACAGGCACGAAGGCACGACAGAACATCCATATTTAGAGGAAAGGTGAAAACTATTTTGTTTCAAATGATTGCAGCAACCAAATCAGATTACTCATGAAATTATGGTATTAGGGTCAGAGACCTCAAAACATCCTCGGTTAGCTACCATACATTTGTATATTACACTTAAAATAATGAAATACTTATTTCTTCAAAATACTAAGTGGCCAGCAAACTGGAGATATGCTTCGTATCCATTTAATACAATTATGCTTGTTCTTTCTTTTATCTTCATGCCTCCACATTCTTCTAGACATCAGCTGCTTTAAGGTACCACCTGGCCATCGAACAGGAGAAAGCCCTCAAAGCATGGGCTCATCCACTATAGATACATCTCATATATTATGCTCTTTTTCCTCCCCCTCTTTTTTTTTGCTTCACATTCATTTAAAGCAAGAACCCACACCACCCAACAAAATGCACAGAAAGAAAGAAAGAAAGAAAGAAATTTGGAGCTTCTCTTTTTCCTATTAAAGCATCCAAGAAAATGTAAACATATCAAGAGTTTGACTGTCAATGCTGGGAATAACTTAATGCTCCTCCAAAACAATTCATTCTTTATCCAAAGGCATAAAATAATTGCAATCTTCAAGAAACAATGACAGGGTTCATATCTAAACATTCTAATTTTCTAATGCCTACGCTGATAACCATGCATGAATATAGTTTAACATGACATAACTTCTAAAATTAAAAAATGCCCATTGTTATGGGTTCAAGAAAAAAGATGACCTTTGTCAATAGCCCAAAAACACAAGAACCAGGCTTCAAGGCTGTCCTTGGTATTTCAAGAAAATCTGCCAATAAGCAAATCATTGGAGTACATATATAGTGTTTAGCATTCTTAAGCAATTTACAAAAGTATCACCTAATAACACAAAGAAGGATGATCTAGCATACACATAATTAGCAGCAATAGGCTGCAACCAGTCACTAATATGCCACTATAATTTCAGGATACTCAGTGTTCATTCTAAAAACTGATGTGAACTGAAAAGGCTCCATTCCATTGAATGAGCACATTCATCCAAATAGATCACCATGGAGCAGTTTAATTTTCTTGGATTCAGAGACAAAAAAAGAAAAAAAAAAACTTTTATTAACAACCTTGAAAGGACTAGTGCAACCAATTCCAGCTTAGTTGGATGAGAGCAATATATTGGGGTAGGTAGATGTCAGCAAGGGTTTGTGAGGCGTTCAGCCCTTCACAGAGCACCGTGCCAAATGCTCTTTCAGAAGCAGGGATTAGAGTGGGGACCTTTAGATTTTTTGCTTTTAAATGGTGCTTACGAAACTAAGTTTTTGCATTATAAAGAAATGGAAGACATTTTACACTGATTACTTGTAAAAGGCACTTGTGAATTGGTACTGACTTGGATGTGTGCAAGATTATTGTTTTTCCACTCACACTGGGAAAAAGCAACAACTTTTCTAGCTATGAAAAATTTTACATGGAATGCAAGGTGGCAAAGTAGGTCTATACAAGATGAGAAATGTGATTTAACCTGAAGGGGAACCAAAGGAGCTCTACGAAGGCCACTCTTTGTCTCAGGATCTTCCTTCGAAGGAACTTGCACCTCACCTCGAGGCATCCTCTCGAGCACACGGGTGACGTCATTGACCCCAATAGCAAATTGGTGCTACATGTAAACAAATAAGCACTATTTATAAAATTCTTGAAAGGGTATGACCATAGAATCCCCAATAAATCTGACTGTACCTTGATCCAAATTTTTTCAGGAAGATCTCCCTTCAAAATTTTTGCTGATTCTATGCTCCTATTTCAAAAAGGAATTCTTTAAAAAGCCATATCATAATACTCCAAGAGATCAAGGGATTGGATATTACCTTTCAAGTTTTGACAGAAGATCGTCGAGGCGGTTGCCTTCATAACAATCAGAACTTGCTCTAGTCAAAATTTATATTTTTATTAAAATAAATCCATGTAAATTGAAGAAGAAGAAGAAGAAGAAGAAGGGGGGAGAGAGAGAGAGAGAGAGAAGAATGGAGGATTAAAAAAAAGGAGAGAGAATTCATACTTTTCTGGAGCAACTTTGGACAGTGTGACAATTCGAGATCTCTTCTTCTTGGCCATACTTCCTTGAATATCTGAAAGAATGCCTAAACCCCAAACCCTAGTTTGAGGGAGGGGGTCACATATTTAGAGGTGGAGTCAAAGTCTGCAAATTGGTATCCATAGACCAAAGTGTTAAGTTTGTGAAACTCACTGCTTCCAGACTACGTATCTAAACACAGACATGAGCAAATGTTTAAAAGAGTGAGTTGACATGTTCTAAGTCCAGGATCGGGTCCAATCCGATCACAAACCAATTTTTGATTGGATATTTGGTCTTAAGTTTTGGGCCACTTAATTTCGATTAAAGCCGAATGATTTTTAATTTTTAAACCCATCACCAAAACCATCCCCACTTAATTTCGATTAAAACTGTCCTATTTGGCTTGGAAATGAATAAAATATTCAGATTTTTGTCCCCCCTGGACGTCCTTATGCAAGCCCTCTAGAATTAGTCAAACTCGAACCTGGCCTCGACCCAACCTTCAGGCCTATTTTCTTGGCTCAAGCCCGGTACTTAAACTTCGAGTTTAGAGCCGGGCCATAGATTTTCTGAACCTTTTTTTAGTTTGAAAAATATTTAGTTATCGTTAAATTCCAATCAAATTTGAAAGAGTAGATAGAGAGATCAATTCCAATTGAAACCCTAATCATTCCATCACATGACACAAATAAGAGATCAAATACATACATTTAACCGAAGATCGACACCAGATTAAAACAAATGTACATGGAAAATAAACAGAGAAAGAAAAGAAATATCCCAATCCAAGAAAATGAAGAGAAAGAAAGAGAAACGAAGATGAGAGATGGTTCTGATCAAGACTCACTTGGGAGAAATGAATCAGAGATGATACAAAGTCTAGCCCTAAATGTCCTTGGTTTCTCATCCTTGTGTAGGATCGACCGAGTAGTTAAGGCCATGAAGCTCTAGATCTCCTAGGTTCCTTCCTTCTCCTTGTCCAGGATCAACCAAGTAGTTACTATCACAAAGCAAAAATAAGGCGGTGTCGATGAGAGCACGGGTAGTATGGACCACAGTGGCAGGTATTGTGGATGAGAGCTCTTCATTTCATTTTCAATTTTAGTTGGTTCTATATATTTCTAATTTTGGCACTTTTGATGATTTTAGAAGGTTTTGGAGTTTTGGTCCAAGAAAAGGAAGAAAACTCAAAGAAGAAGAAGAAGAAGAAGAAGAAGAAGAAGAATGAAGGATGCAACAAGCCAAGAAAAGCTATTAGACAATATGCTAGAGTATTTTGTATTATATAGGCACTTTATTGCGTAGCTTTGACAGTTCTAGGATAAAGCTAATACTGAAATTCAAGGATACTGGTGTTTCTTTTCTTGTGGAAATATGTTAGTACTTATTTCTTGAACCTTTGTTATTTGAAGGTTAATTGTTCAGCAATCTCAGAGCTTTCAATGTCCAGTGCTTTCAAATGTTTCCCTTCGTTTTCAGATATATTGAATTTGGACATTTCTTTGACATTTTTAGAGGTTAACTGGCTTTTTATCAAAGTCATGTAATTATAAGTTATATTAAAAGGATGTGAGATGTCTTATATTTAATCATTCACTTTAGTCTTCATAAAAGACTGTAATAAGGGACTTTCAGAGTCCTTGGCTTGTCAAGAGTGAAGTTTATTATTTATCCCCTCTTTTCCCCTCCTGAACTCAAGGAAAAAATAAAAAGCATTGAAAGCTAATAATATATAGCCTATCTACTTCAATAAATAAGAAACGGACCGATATAGAGATAAATACCAAAAAGAAAACTTAAGAAAGACATCAACAGCTTGTTTCAGCCAGTTTCAGCTGAAACTGGCTGAAAACATTAAAACCAGCTGAAATCATTAAAATTGGAGTGAAACTATCAAGTTTTATCTGAACCTGACTAAAATTGATGGAAACCCAAAATTGGGATGCTTTTTCATTTTTGTCTTGGTCAAAAGACTCAAAACAGATAGCTTTCAGCCAAAACATTAAACCTGAATGAGTAGAATGGTACTACAGGAGCTCATACGTTAATTTGTAGCTACACTGGACATTAAAACTCTGAGGTTACCCCATGTATCCTGTGTCTCATACTTAGTCTGAGAGGGAAGAATTACAAACTGTGCAGCTACAGTCATGGCACAATTGTTCACCAAGTTCATTTTTAAGTAGCCTGTGATCGCTGATCACTCTTCGTACATAGTTTGTCTTTGAAGCACCAATGATTTCATATGACCTGACCTTGCAGATCAAAAATTCCATGCGTGGGTGTCAAATGTGGCAATTGAATATTCCCATGAGCTTAATGTCTGAACTTTACTCTATGAGCATCTTAGCCGAGAATAGGAGTGTAGCTGCACTGGACCTATGCCAAGGTTATCCTAAAATTTCCAGTGCGGCCACTCTATGACTCAACTCCCGTAGAGGATGTCATCAGGAAGAATATAATAGGCCACAAGCTCAATTAGAACAAGAACTGAAGGTTTAGTACGCAGCTAACTACTTGAAGACACTGTGGGTACTAAAATCCTCTAATAGTGTGAGGGACTAGAAAAAGAAGAAAAGGGAATAAAAAGAGTGGGAATGATTTTTTTTTGAACCAGGTGCATCACCCTTGCTGTCCATCAAAAGAGAAGAAAAGAACAGAGAAGAGCGAGCAATAGATCTTATAAGGTCAGTGTCAACTGAAAAATCAGCGCTAACCCTAAAATATAGGGGTGGCATAACAAAACTTACATCCAATCATCAAAACCCCAGTTGGGGCCCGAGAAGTTTGGACATTCACAAGGAACTTCTCAAATTGGATGAAGGACGAATTATTTTTGGATGAGAAAAAACCCCAACCGGAGCCGAAGAAACCCGTCCGATCTCGCTCAGGTGCTCTCCTTCCCCATGGATCACAAAAAAGAGAATGAAAATAAAAGAAAAATAAGCAAAAAAAAGAAAGATCGATCTATGCGGGAGAAGGTCTTACCTTTCAATTTCTTCCATCTTTTCTTTGTTTTTGTTGATTTTTCCTCTGTTTCCTCTGGTTTTCCCTCCGTCCTCACTCAGGAGTCTCAATCGGGTGGGAGGCTTGGAGCGGCCGAATAGGGAAGCTTGTACGATGGCTGCGGTTTTGTGTTAGTATTTATATATAATAAAGAGTTTAGAGGGTATAAATGTATTATCAATGAACTTAAAAATAGATACCGGTTGTGCGTTTATTTAATAAATATTTTTGAAAATGTGACGTAAATAATTTTAATATTATATAATTAATAATTTTAAATTCATATGGAATATTAATCAGATTATTTATAAATATGTTAAGATCTTAAATTAATGTCCTATCAAATTCAGAATTTTAGATCCCAGATCATTGATGATCTTAAATCACTGTAGTGATTCTATTTGGATCACCAAAAATTTTTATAGAGTATTGCTAAGTGAATTTTATTGGAGCTAAAAATGATTGGACATCCAAAAAAATTAATTTTGATTTATCTTGATCAACATAATTAAAAAAAAAATTGATCTATTTGCTCCTTACACGGAGACAAGGTCTCCACAATATTACTTAAGTCCTACAGATGGTACCTCGTGTGAGATAAGAGAGATTAAATGCGAAGCTATCCAACCATTAACTAATGATATTGTGGATAACTTAATACAATAAGGACAAGATTTTCGTAAGGTTATGTTGGTCCTATAGTTGGCACCATAATTGTGAGCCAAGGCAGATTGTTGAATGTTGAGGAAGCTGCTAGATAATTTAGCATATGGTATCGTGGACAACCTTATATAGCATGGATTTTTTGATTGGATTTTTTATTTTTTTTCTTTAGAGGCCTCCTTGAACTTTTCCTCTCCTTTCCTCTCCCTCACTCTCTTCTTCTCTTTTCTTTTCCCTCCTATCCTCGCTGGTGTTTCGTTCGAATGCTGGAATCATCCCACTCTGCCACCAATACAGTTCGGCATGCTCCAAATTAGGTGGTTCAATATAGTTCGATGAACCTTGGTTGGGAGCATGATTTAATTTTGAAATATGCAAAGATTGTTAACTGTTGCAATCAGGTAATTTACAATGATAGGATGATTTTCATATTGGTGCTAACACCAATTCAAGCTTGGAGCCTTGTGACATCTTATAAAAAATGCAGTAAAAAGGCAATTTGAACAAAATAACAACTTTATACACTGGTAATACCGAGAATCCTTTTAAACTCTTAGCTCCTAAGATCATACATGACAGACTGCAAAATCTTGGTGAGACAAGGCTCCGTTTGTATATTGATGCAGTGCATCAATAATCAATAGTCACCTTCAATTAAGCAAGCTCTTGCACATCATAATATGTTTTATTCATCTAATAGTGTTATTTGATTCTGGGATCATATTGCACCATCATATGATCAGATAGTAATCCATGACCTATGGGGCAAACATTATCCCAAAGCCTACTCAAAAAGAATGAACAAAAGAAGTTTATTTATTTTTCTAGACTAACCTAGTAATATAGAAGTCGTGCTCCACATGCATCAGAATCAACAATCCATTCACCATTCATAATTGCACTAGGATATCCCTCATTTTAGTTACTTGTATTCTTCTTCCTTCGCAACCATAACAATTACAACCATCTCTACCACATAAATACAATTGTCCCATTGATTGTGCAGGAGACCTCAGGGCTCACACTTCTGAAATACAATACACTCCTCTAACAAAAACATAAAATAAAATAATTTTTTTGAGGCAACATTGGAGAGAGAAAAACAAGTTTGCATGAATTAAAAGTTAGAGTATATTTATTGACATGTGAAGATAAACAATGTCATGATTAGAATTTTTGATGGAAATAATATTATTTATTATATATTTTTACCTATTTAGTATATTACTTTTTTTATCAGAACATTTACTATGTTTGGTATTGTTGGGGAATACCGACCGACCGACTGTTGACCGACCGACCGACTGATGACCGACCGATTGATGACCGACCGACCGACTGTCGACCGGACGCCATTATCGACCGATTAACGGCTCTCTACCGACTGAGAATATGTCGGTCGGGTAGACCTTTTCCACTCTTCCGACTGACTGCACCAGGGAGTCCGATGGCAGACTTTCGCAACATGCCCGCCTGACCGTCGGAGGGGCCCGAATCCCCACCCAATGTCACTCTGCTGGCCACCGACCTAAGGTCGGTCGACTCCTCCGATCGCCGTACTGCTGCCAGAGACTGTCAGTCCTGACAGCGGCATGCGGCACTGCCGCCTAAGGGCATCATCCCGCCTAGGGCATTGTCAACCCTAGTGATTTGACAGCCCCACGGCGATGTGACACTTTCACGGCGACTCTGCCAGTCTACAGTGAGTTGACAATTCCTCAATTGTCTGCGCCATTAATGACGGCGCCGTACTACGCTCCACTATATATATCGGGGAAGGCTACAGTGCTGGGGGCCCTTGGAAAAACTCACAGGCTTGCTCCCTTTCTCTCTCTCGTTGAGTTCTTGGCTTTCTTCTCACTGTTGCCTAGTCTCCTCTCTGACTTGACCATCGGAGGGTCCCCGCCGGAGCCCTCTCCGGTCAGTGCGGACTTCCTTGTGCAGGCGCTCGTCTCCGGTATGGGACTTTCGGGCTCGAAGCCCCCGATGCCCATCCCACAACAGCCCCCCCTGCAAGGGAGCGTACTGCTGCAGGTAGGGGACGGGTTTCCACAGACGGCGCCATCGGTCGAGATCTACTGCCCAGTCGTACCAACCCATCACCTCCACCCAATCGTGAGGTATTGTCCGCTCTGGAACGGGGCCCAAGCCTTTGACCCGGTTAACACCCCGCCCCGCACGGTTTTGCCCCGCAAAAGGTGCCTCACGTGGGAGAGGGAGGCTGGTAGTACTTAAGCAGTAGGCTCTCTTGTATGTTTTCGGTATGGGACTTTCGGGCTCGAAGCCCCCGATGCCCATCCCACAACAGCCCCCCCTGCAAGGGAGCGTACTGCTGCAGGTAGGGAACGGGATCCCACAGACGGCGCCATCGGTCGAGATCTACTGCCCAGTCGTACCAACCCATCACCTCCATCCAATCGTGAGGTATTGTCCGCTCTGGAACGGGGCCCAAGCCTTTGACCCGGTTAACACCCCGCCCCGCACGGTTTTGCCCCGCAAAAGGCACCTCACATGGGAGAGGGAGGCTGGTAGTACTTAAGCAGTAGGCTCTCTTGTATGTTTCCGGTATGGGACTTTCGGGCTCGAAGCCCCCGATGCCCATCCCACAACATGTATAAAAGATAGATTAAAGGAAGGATGAATAGAAGAAGGATGGATGGAGGAAAGAATGGATGGATTTTCAATCCATCCATCTCATATATTTGGTGAAACATGGAAAGATGGATGAAAATGATTTCCTCCTCTGTTTGGTATAGGAGGAATGGAAGGAATGATGGATAATATTTGTATAACATTTTATTAAACCATCTTTTAATAAAAAAAATATTATTATTATTAATTTATAACACTTATTTATGCTAAAAAATAATATATAAATTTATAATCTTTATAATCTATAATTATATAAAAAAATATAAAATTTTAATTTAATACATAATTTAATAAATTAATTATATAAATAACTAATTAATTTATAATTTAGTTTAAATAGTTAATTAATATTATATAAATAGTTAATTAAAAAATAGTAAATATAAATAAAAAATAGAAGATAATCTAATTATTTAAATACAATTATAAAAATTATATACTAAAATTAAAATAATGATTAATAAAATTTAATAGCATATATAAATATATATATATAAATAATATAAATAAAAAAATGAAGAAGTATTAAATTTTTATCAAAAAAATTAATGAGGGATAATTTTATCAATGTCAAAGTCTATCCTTCAATGCTCTATCTATCTTTTTTATTTGAGAGAATATAAAATGGTAGATCCGAGTGGACGGACAATCCCTCCTTTTTCATCCATTCTTCTTATAACTTTTGAACTAAATAGTAGATGGATTCCATCCATCTATCCTCTCGTGATCCTAACTAAATATAAAATTATTTTAAAAAAAATTAAAAGAAAAAAAAACTATTTATTCTATTTTAAAATAATCCAAACTCTAAGCAATCGCCAAAGCAGATTTTGAGAACCATTATGACAACCTTAGCTGAAAACTATGCAATACATCAATGGAGTCAAAAGTAGTCAATTGAAATATGTACTTAATTTCTATAGCTAATGTGTAAAGACAGAATTATGCCCACGGAGAGGTAAATGACTCGTTTAGAAGCATCCAAATTAGCCGAAATTTGATTCGGATACCTTTAAAATATTTAGATCAAGATATTTATTTGGAATTGCAAATTATATTGTTTATACCAAATTTTTGATGTCGAATCTTGTATTGCTACCATTCTATTATTGTGTTGATACACCTGGTGCGGTGGCCGATTTAGCATACCAACAATCGATAGCCCCCAGTACAACGCAGAGGTTCAATATTGGTAGAGCACGGTATGGTCAATTTGCACTAATATTGACCAGATGACAAACCATTACTTATTTACTTTATATTTTATTTTTGCTCCTTAGACAAATTTATAATATTTTTTTTCCCAATATGACGTATGGCAATGGACCTCTAAAAAAAAACTATTTATCAAATATTTTGCATGTCTTAGATCATGACTAAGAGTGCTAATTTTAATTTTGAAAGGTCCATTCTTCTTGACCAGGAAGCATTGGTATGTATTTATGAATGTGTACATGCATGCATGCATCATGTATGTATATATGCATGCATGCATAGTTATTTTTTCTTAATTTGTCATCCTAATTTTCATCTTAGAGTTAAAAAATATAATTATTTTGTTGTCATAAATAATTTGAATAAGGTAAGCGACTAAATTTTATAATTTATTAAATTTAACTAGTTTGTTATAACATATACAAGAGAATTATAGCCACCTAGCCATTTTTGTAAATTTAACCCTCTATTTGGTACAAAGGATGGAAAGAAAGAAGAATGGATGGAGGAAAGATGGATGAAGGAAAAGATAGATAGATCCATCCATCCTCTCATATCCATCATCTCATATATTTGGTAAAACATGAAAAGATGGATGGAAATGATTATGTTCTCTGTTTGGTATAAAAGAAATGAAAAGAATGATCGATGATACTTGTATAATATTTTACTAAACTATCTTTTAATAAAAATATTATTATTAACAATTTATAACACTTATTTATATTAAAAAAATAAATAATATATAAACTAATAATCTTTATAATCTATAATTATTAAAAATTATATAAATATTTAATTTAATACATAATTTTATAAGTTAATTATTAATAAATCAATTATAAAAATAACTAATTAATTTATAATTTAGTTTAAATACTTAATTAATATTATATAAATAGTTACTTAAAAATAATAAATATAAATAAAAAATAGAAGATAATTTAATTATTTAATTACTTAATTATAATGCAATAAGTCGATAAGATCACGTATTTTGTGATCCATTCTAAGATGTTCAATGTATGAAAAATTAGCAAGATTCTCTAATCACACTCGACCACATCATTATTTTGTAATCCTAAGAAAGCAAAGCCAAAAAAGTTTCGTAAGTCATAAAGCTAATTTTCTACAAAAAATATTTCGAATTGATAATTTTTTTTACTATTTTCTTCATTTCCAAATTCTACTAATATAGTCCTGATCTTTGTTTTGAATTGTCCTTTAGATTTCATCAAATGTATGTTTGAAAATTTCAAATTTTGATGTGAATAGAGTTTTGATGTAAATAGAATTTCATTCGGGGATCATGCAATCCTCTAATAACATTTCTAAAAGAAAAATATTTTTTCAATAAATTACTAAAACTCCACTAAAATAAATTAAGTATAAGATAATGAATTACAAAAATTATACGAAATCTTTAGTAAATTCTCTTTCATTTATTTATAATTTTGAAAAATTTTCTACCTAAATCACCCAATATTTGAATATTGCTATATCCAATTTTCACTTCCAAAATTGGCCGGTCTAACTCTTTTACAATATTCATATTCTATTGATTCTTGTTCTTCCTCTTTTTTTTCTCTTTTTTATAGTAAAAAAATGAAGAATAAGATTATTTAAACATTAGAACAAACAACTATCTCACCTAAATAAAACCTATAAACCTAAAAGATATAGAACCATTTTTTTCATTTCAGGCTTATACTTGTCATGCAACTTTTTAACTCCTTGCTATTCATAGATTGATATTATAATGACATATTATCCAAAATATATAATGAACAAAAAAAAGCAAATTATACATACCTTTTATTTCCAATACCTCCCAAGCCAATGCCACCCATTTTGAACATTTGATAGGGGATACTATGATTCATGTTAGGAATGGCACTAAATGGGGTATCCGCAAATACCATATCCAAATCTGTTTAAAATCTTATCATGCCAATCTGAAGCAAACCTGATTACAAAATTATACAAAAAATCAACCTGTCCCATTAAAAAATGGTAAACCCACCGGGTACCCCAACCCATCTAATTAACCTTTATTTGGTCAGATTACTTGGGTATCCGAACATGCCTAATCAATTCAAATATCATATAAAATTAAGATTTAGAAGTAGTGATTTATTGGATTATCAAGACAATGAATCCAAAAAAGGCAATGCTTCAATGCCCATGAAAATATGGACATGATGCGTTCCTTTTGACCGACCAACAGATTATTACAAAAAAAAATGAAAAATAATAGATTTCTATTGGCCCAATCACAGATTATTGACCATCACAAACACTAATTGGTTTCTCTAATTCCGAGCATGACTCCTATCCATCCTTTCAAAACAATTAGACCACCTCCTATCTCACAAAGCTAATGTTCAAAAAATAAAGAAAACAGCATGTTAAACCATGAGAACAGAACCCATAAATTGAAAATTTTAAAGCAAAAGAAAAACCTTTCAATCAAACATCCCCAAATCCTATAAAATGTCATGTTTAAGCTCTCAAAACCTCAAGGAACCGATTCACACCGCTGCAACTCGATTCTCGGGAAAATACCCCAATCGGAAGTGAAGAAACCCGTCCAATCTCGCTCAGGTGCTCTCCTTTTCCACGGGTCTCTGAAAAGGAGAATAAAAAGAAAAGAAAAAAAAATATATATATATATATGGGAAAAAGTCTTACCTTTTGTTGCGGCCAATCGCCTCGTCGTCCGATCACCGGAGAACGGGCACCTGCAAAATGAAGTTCGCACTGACCGAAGGCGGCTCCGGCGGGGATCCTCTGACGGTCAAGTCAGAGAGGTGACTGGGCAACAGTGAAAACAAAGACAGAGAACTCGATCGAAAGAGAGAGAGGGAGAGAGGGAGCGAGCTTGTGGTTTTTTGGGAGTCGAGGAGTGGACTGAGCGTGATTGGTCGATCCCTTGCACTGTTGCCTTCCCCGGTTTATATAGTGGAGCACGGTATGGCGCCGTCATTAATGACGTGGATAAGTGAGGAACTGTCAACTCACTGTGGACTGTCAGAATCGCCGTGAAAATGTCACATCGCCGTAGGGGTTGTCAAATCATCAGGGTTGACAATGCCCCCGGCAGGACAATGTCCCTAAATGGTCGAGCCGCATGTCGCTGTCAGAACTGACAAGATCTGACGGCTGTACGACGATCGGAGGAGCCGACCGACCCTAGGTCGGTGGCCCGCCGAGCGGTGTCGGGCCCCTCCGTCGGTCGGCGAGTTTCATGTGAGTCGGTCATCAGACCTCCGGGTTTAGTCGGTCGGGAGGGATACGCCCGACACATCCCCAGTCGGCGACGGACCGTTAAATGGTCGGTGATGGCGTCCTTCAGTCGGTCGAGCCGGCTGTCGGTCGGTCGGTCAGACGTTCGGTCCGACCGTCAGTCGGTCGGTCGGACGGTCGGTCCGACCGTCAGTCGGTCGATCGGACGGTCGGTCCGACCGTCAGTCGGTCGGTCGGGGGTATTCCCCAACAGTTGCCCCCCTCCACTCCTGAGTCGGACGGTGAGCTGGCCGATGCTTTCACTGGGGCAGCGACCCTGAGCGAACAGGAGTGGACTTGTCGTATGCGAGAGTCCGACCGTACCGTCAGTCTGATATGGTGTCAGGCGCCTCGTAAATACCGAGCGATTCGCTGACGTCAGGCGTCTAGTCGGTGTCGGAGGTCACGTCGGTGTCGGGTGTCAGACGGCGCGTCTCGTCGGCGTCAGACGTCGCGTCGGTGTCAGAAGATCGGACGCCACACGATACGGTGTCAGACGATCGAATATCCGGTGCTGTCAGGCGTCCCATCGGGAACGTGAATCAGCGCGGACACGTTAATGCGGGACCGCGGCTCCACTTGCCGCGTGTCGAGGGTGGTTGGCCGGCGCCCCCCGCATTTAATCTGGGCGGTGCCGAATCCTCCGCCAACCGGCGGGCGCCACGCATCGTGCATCTGTGGGTCTCCGGTCGGCGCGGAGGCATCTCGGCCGTCGGTCGGCCCTATATATATAGGACCTCCCGGACCCACGACCCCACACTTGCCATTTTACTGGGGAAACTCTGTCCGGGCGATTTCTCAGTCGTCGCGGGCAGAGCTTTCTTGCTTCCAAAGGAGTTCATCTGGTTCGTGGTCCTCCTTCCCCATCTTCTTCTTCTTCCTCTTCTTCTCTTTTCTTGTTCGGTTCCGGTGCAATGGTCGGGAATCCGACTCGTGGAGGTCGGTCGGGAAACCCGACTGACGACTCCCGGTCGACTCCGGAAGTAGAGGTCTCCTCGCTTTCGGGGCCGAATGTCGATCGGCTTCGGGAGCAATATCGCATCCCGGAGCAGTTTCGGCTCTCCGCTCCAGGGGCCGGCGGTCGGGTTAACAGCCCTCCGCCCGACGATCTGGCGCTGTATGTCGAAGACCTTCGCGCGGGTCTTCGGCTTCCAATTCCGGAGTTCGTCCGAAATTTATTAGATTATTACGGACTCTGTCCGGCGCAACTGGCACCGAACTCCGTCCGTCTCATCATCTCCTTCGCGTTGTTGTGTCAGCTCTTGCCGACCAACCCTCGCATCTCACTCTTCCGGGCATTCTTTGTGCTCCGACCCCACCCTAAAGCCCGAGGGTGGTGGCTCTTCAACCCCCGGAAGGGTCTTGCCTTCATCACTGGTCTTCCATCATCCATTCATGGGTGGAAGAACCAGTTTTTCTTCGTTTCCTCCTCATCTCCTTGGGGCTTCCCTTCCCGCTGGGGCATGCCCCGAACCGAAGCCAACGACAACAGCCGGGTGGAGGCGGACGACCGGGAGGACTTCCACCGACTGAAAGACATGTCGGTCCTGAAGCAGAGGGAGCTTGTTACCGAACAAGCTCTCTATGATGCCGGCTTGAGTCTGGTCCCCCGACTAGGTATCGCCCGATCCCCCGATCTTTCTTTTCATTCGGCTCTTGGTCCGGTCTTTAACATCTTTGTCGGTATTGCAGGGACACCTCCGAGGATGCGGCCGACAGACGTCGAGATTCGGCAGTTCGCGACAAGGAAGAGGCCAGCATCGGGGGCCGGCCCTTCGCGCCCCCCGAAGAAACCTGCTCCAGCGGCGCCGACCGTCGAGGCGTCGGCGACCGACCAGTCGGAGCCTGTAATAGCCCTCGCGACTCCGACGGCTCGCGCGGAGGAGAGGCCGGCTGAGGAGGCGGCCGAAGGAACATCGGCGGCTTCGCCGGTGCGGGTGGAGCCGGATGACGTTCGGGAAACCGAACATCGTCCGGCGGCGTCCGTTGGCGCAACGGGGGGCGCCGGGTCGAACTCGAGCGTCCCCTCGCTACCGGTCCCATCGGTCGGGGCAGCCGATCGGGGGAAAGCCCCGATAGACCCCGCGGAAGAGGCAAGGTCGGGGAGCCGCTCTGTGCCGCCGAGCGCACAGTTCCCCGAGGGAGCGTCGGTGTTGGTCGACCACAGCCTCGCGAGGAGGTTGTGTCAGGGGATCCTCCTCCCAGCCGACGTAGAGTCGCTGAGATCTCGGCAGGTGACCGAGATGCTGTCGCGGTTCTACCCGACTATGGTCGAGGTAAGCTTCGCATCATCTTCTCTTTCCTTAGAAATTTCTCTTGCTATGTGATCCTGACGAAGCCCTTTCAATCGGCAGCTAATCTTCACGATGTCGGAGCTCGAGGCCGGCTACCGGAGGTTCGGGAACGTCCGAGCGGCCTATAAGGAGAGGTCGACAGCGGTCGAAGCAGAGAAGGCGATGCTGGTCGACCATTTACAACAGTCGGCCGATCGGGAGGCTAAGTTGGTGGACGAAGTCTCCCGGCTCAGGTTCGAACTAAAGTCGGCCAAGAAGGAGGCCAAACACAAGGGTCGGGCCGTACGTCGTCTGCGGCATGAACGGGATGGCGCCACCGCCGAACTCCAAGGCGAGCGCGAGCAACTTCGGGTGAGCCTGGAGAAGCTCGCCAAGGCCGAAGAGGACCTCTCGATTGCCCAGGCCGACGCCGACATGGCAAGGGCTGAGGCGGAGTCGGCGAGGGAGTCGCTCGCCCGTGTGGAGGACGAGGCAAGGTCGGCGAAAGAGTCGGCCGATCGGGCGGTGGAAGATTTTCGGGCCTCCGACCAATACCGGGAGGAGATGCTCGAGTCGGGCTTCGCCTCGTACCGGGTAGGGTTCGAGGATGGTCGGGACGCCGTCCATGCCTTGTACCCAGAGCTGGACGTCAGCAGCGTCATCCCGCCGGTAGCCGAGGAGGAAGGAACCGAGGAGATGGCCGACCAGCCGTCGGGAGGCGTCGTCGCGGTGGAGGAGGCCGTCCCGGAGCAGATGGCGCCGACCGACATCCCCTTGCCGACAGAAGCCCCTCCTTCAACCGCCGACCCAGCGCCGCTTATGGCCGACACGCCGGTCATCCCCGATCCTCCGTCGGTCGAGGAGATCGACTAAGACAGATGATCGGTCCCTGCCGTCTTTCCTTTACTTTTTTGTTTTCTGAAAATATATGTAATCGGGCTTCGACCCGACTTTGTACATTTCAAATGAAAATTTTGAATGAAAGTTTCTTCTACTTCCCCTTTGTCTCCTTCTTCCAGTTGAATGCCTTAGTGAGTAATTAACTTGTGTAAGTCGCTAACTCACGTAAGTCGGCAGGACGTTCGGCAACTCGTGCCGCTATGAAGGAAGAGTAAGTCCCAACTTTGGGTCGGCTTCTGATAGTCGAGCTCATCAGTCGGGCGCGTCTTGTTGAGTCGGGAGCCGACCGAACCTGGTAAAGGTTCGGTAGTCGGGCTTCCATAGACGCGTTCAGTCGAATGTCGTCCGGCGCAGTGTCGGGGGAACGATAATAAGTCGGATCCCCATGCTCTTGCGTCGGGTATTCGTTCTGTATCCTTCGACATACGGTAGCAAGCCGAATGTCGTCCAGCCGTCCGTAGGTCGGTCGGCAAGTCGTGGATGCGACTAAGGTCGCGTTGTGCGATAGACGGTGATAAGCCGAATATCCCTCGACCGGCCGTAGCCTGGTCGGAAGTCGCGACGCAAGTCGCGTAGGCTTTTCGCCTATCTTCGATCGGGGCCCAGTCGGCGTGTTAGCCGATGGTCTGGCCCGAGAGTTCGACCGTAGAAGGAGCGCCAGCTCCCGTCAATGTAGATGCATCGGTCCTTGTAAGGGTCCGATGTCTCGTCGTCTGTCGAAGGAGTGTCGACTCCCGTCAATGTAGATGCATCGGTCCTTGTAAGGGTCCGATGTCTCATCGTCTGTCGAAGGAGTGTCGACTCCCGTCAATGTAGATGCATCGGTCCTTGTAAGGGTCCGATGCATTACCGATGATGAGGTCGTCGGTTTTAGGTTGATGCTAGGTCCACGTCAATACGTTGGGGCTTTGGCGAGCGCCGATCATTAGTCGAAGAGTTAAGACTCCGAACTTCCAAACCGAGTTTGTTTTCCGACTGAACAATTACAAAGCTCATGGGTAATACAACTTCAAGTTGTCGGCGTTCCAAGTCTGGGGAATGGGCTTCCCTTCAAGGGTCTCCAGCCGATAAGCTCTCGGCCCGTAGGTGTCTGCAACCTTGTAGGGTCCTTCCCAGTTTGGAGCCAACTTCCCCTGATCCAAGGGCTTCGAGATCTCCGCCTTCCTCAAGACCAAGTCACCAGGCCTGAAGAGCTTTGGTCTGACCTTGGCGTTGTAATACCGGGCGACCCTCTGTCGGTATAAAGCCATTCGGATTTGAGCCTCGTCTCATAGTTCGGGGAGGAGGTCCAGGTCGGCCCTCCGACCCTCGGAGTTGTCCGGCTCCTGATACCACTCGACCCTTGGAGATGACAGTCCGATCTCAAGCGGGATCATCGCCTCTGTCCCGTAAGCCAAGCTGAACGGCGACTCCCTGGTCGGGACGCGGGGGGTCATTCGGTAAGCCCACAGAACGGAGCCCAGCTCGTCGACCCAGAGACCTTTGGCTTCATTCAGTCGGGTCTTGAGTCCATGGAGCAAGGTCCGGTTGGTCACCTCAACCTCACCGTTGGACTGCGGGTGCCCGACTGAAGTCAGTCGGTGCGTTATGCGGAACCTGGCGCAGAAGTCTCTGAAGTCCTGGTTGTCGAATTGCCGTCCATTGTCGGTGACGATGGTGTGCGGCAACCCGAACCTGAAGATGATGGATTTTTGGATAAAGTCCTCCATCTTCCGCTCGGTGATCTGCGCCAAGGGCTCGACCTCGACCCACTTCGTGAAGTAGTCGATGGCGACAACGATGAACTTCCTCTGATCCGACGCTGGAGGGAAAGGGTCGAGAATATCGACCCCCCACCGTGCGAAGGGCCAGGGAGCGACAATGGGAGCAATTCGGCTGGCCGGTTGGTGTTGAATGTTGGCATACTTTTGACAAGGTTCGCACCTCCGAACCAGCTCGGCCGCATCATTTTTCATGGTGGGCCAGTAGTAGCCTTGTCGCAGGACCTTGAAGGCTAGGGACTTGCCCCCCAAGTGGTTCCCGCAAATTCCTTCGTGAACCTCTCGGAGAGCGTAGTCGGCTTCGGTCGGCCCCAAACACTTAAGCAAAGGGAGGGAGAACGACCTTTTGTAGAGTCGGCCGTCCATGATCACATATTGAGAGGCCGACCATCGGAGCTGCTTGGCCTCTGCGGGATCTTCGGGGCTGGTCCCGTCGGTCAGATACCGGACGATCGGGTCCATCCAACTTGGTTCGGACGTTAGCTGCTGTACTTCTTCGACCCGATCGATGCTCGGCTGCCTGAGGTTCTCCACGAACGTCCGACCCAAAGAGTCGTAGGCCGATGTTGCCAATCTGAAGAGTGCATCGGCACGGGCGTTCTCCGACCTAGGGATGTGGGAAATTTTGAAATACTCGAGGTGCGCCACGAGGTCCTTCACTTTCCGAAGGTACTTGATCATGGTCGGATCTCGCGCCTCGAATTCGCCCTTGACCTGCCCTACGATCAGCTGAGAGTCGGAGAATGCCCGGAGGCTGTCGATGCCCAGCTCCTTCGCCATCCTCAAGCCAGCGAGGAGTGCCTCGTATTCGGCTTGATTGTTGGAGGTCTTGAAGTCGAACCGGAGGGCGTACTCGGTGACCACCCCATCCGAGTTCGTGAGCAGGAGCCCGGCCCCGCTCCCCTGAGCGTTTGAGGCTCCGTCGATGTGTAGTACCCAGGTGGAGATCGGGTCCGGCTCAGAGACCGCATCTCGTCCCGGGTCTTCAGCTCCCGACCCTTGGTCGGTTGTCGGGCATTCGGCGATGAAGTCGGCCAAGACCTGAGCTTTCAGGGCAGGCCTCGGTCGGTACCGAATGTCGAACTCGCTGAGTTTCATCGCCCACTTGGCCAGTTGTCCGGACGTGTCCGGTCGGTGCAAAATTGCCCTCAGGGGCTGGTTGGTGAGCACCACTATGGCATGGGCCTGGAAGTATGGTCGAAGTCGTTGCGCGGAGATGGCCAGGGCGAGAATCATCTTTTTCGTCTCCGAATATCTGGCTTCGGCACCGTGGAGCACTTTGCTGGTGTAGTAGATGGGCTGATGAGTTCGGCACTCATTTTCCCGAATGAGCACCGAACTGATCGACTCGGAAGACGTGGCCAAGTAGAGATACAAGGTCTCCCCGACCTGCGGCTTCACGAGCAACGGTGGGGAAGCCAAGTACTTCTTCAGGTCTTCGAAGGCCCGCTGGCACTCATTCGACC
The DNA here is from genome assembly GCF_000442705.2 of Elaeis guineensis. Classification (NCBI taxonomy): domain Eukaryota; kingdom Viridiplantae; phylum Streptophyta; class Magnoliopsida; order Arecales; family Arecaceae; genus Elaeis; species Elaeis guineensis. The sequence continues at coordinate 12,448,057 of NC_025996.2, read as the reverse complement.
AAGAGAAACCGTTCGCCTGACGCAAAATCTTGAAGAACGGGAGGCACCTTTCAGCTGATCGGGAAATGAATCGGCTAAGAGCGGCGATTTTCCCGTTCAGCTGTTGGACCTCCTTCTTGGTGTTCGGATGGCGCATGCCGAGGATCGCCTTTATTTTCTCAGGGTTGGCCTCGATCCCTCTCTGAGAAATGAGGAATCCGAGGAACTTTCCTGAGGTCACCCCAAAAGCGCACTTGGTCGGGTTGAGCTTCATTCGGTGTCGTCGAAGGGTGCGGAAGGTCTCCTCGAGATCCTGAACATGGTCCGGGATCTGCGCGCTTTTCACCAGCATGTCATCCACGTACACCTCCATGTTGCGCCCGATTTGGTCTTTAAAGACCTTATTGACAAGTCGCTGGTAGGTGGCGCCGGCGTTCTTCAGTCCGAAGGGCATCACCCTGTAACAGTAGAGGCCCTTCGGGGTCACGAAGGCGGTGTGCTCCTCGTCTTCAGGCGCCATTCGGATCTGGTTGTATCCGGCGAAGGCGTCCATGAAGCTGAGCAGTCGAAATCCGGACGTCGCATCCACCAGCTGGTCGATCTTCGAAAGTGGGAAGCTATCCTTCGGGCAGGCTCGGTTTAGGTCGGTATAGTCGATGCAGATCCTCCACTTCCCGTTGGCTTTCTTGACCATGACAATGTTGGCGAGCCAATTGGGATACGTGGATTCTCGAATGAAGCCTGCTTCGAGCAGCTTGTCCACTTCTTCGTCGATGGCCCTCTGTCTTTCTGGAGCGAAGGACCTTTTCTTCTGCCTCACCGGCCTCATCGTCGGGTCGATGTTGAGTCGGTGGGTTATTGTTTCTGGGGGGATGCCCGATATATCTGCTGCCGACCAAGCAAATATGTCGGCATTGGCCGTCAGCAGCTCCGTCAGTCGGCGTCGTTCGGTGTCGGGCAATTGAGACCCGACCCAAACCTTCCTGTCGGGATTTTCTCCTATCGGGATCGCCTCGAGCTGCTCCGCTGGCGAACCTCGTTCTTCCTCCTCCCGTTGGTCCAGCTTGTCGATTGTCAGAGAACCCCTCGACTCGTCGCTTTGAGCGGAGATTTGGAAGCATCGCCGGGCGAGCTGTTGATCTCCGTGCACCTCTCCGATTCTATTTTTGGTCGGGAACCGAACAAGGAGATGGTACGTCGAGATGACCGCCTTGAGGGCGTTCAGTCCGAGTCGTCCAAGTATGGTGTTGTAGGCCGAAGGAACTTGGACGACCGTGAAAGTTAGGGAGACCGTGCTTTGCCGTGGTTCGGTGCCGACCGTCACGGGCAGGGTGATTTCTCCTTCTGTCGTGACGGCGTCTCCGGCAAAGCCGATCAAGGGCATGGAGACCCTCTTGAGTCGGTCAGTTGACAGTCGCATTCGGGAGAAGGTCGAGTAAAATAAAATATTTGTCGAACTTCCATTATCAACAAAAATTCATTTTACATCATAATTCGCTATTATCGCCGACACAACAACAGCATCGTCGTGGGGAGTCTGGATGCCCCGAACGTCGTCCTCCGTGAAGGTGATTACGTCGTCCGGGCGCAGCCTTTTCGTCGGCTCCCCTCCCGCAGATGTCCCCGGGCCCAGCCGCTTGGAGATCATGTTGATGACTCCGGCCGTCGGCCGGTTGGTCGCCGCCTCTTCAGTCGGCTGGGGTCATCGGTCGGCAATCGGTTGGGTCAGCGGATCTTTCCGAAATTTGCCGAGATACCCCCGGCGGATGAGAGCTTCGATCTCATCCTTCAGCTGGATGCACCGCTCGGTGTCGTGGCCGTGGCTTCGATGGAACCGACAGTACTTTCGACGGTCGAGGCCTTTTGCCTTCAGAGGCGGAGGCCGTCGCAGGTATTCTTCCCCCTCGATCTCCATTAGGATCTGCGCACGGGGAGCGGAGAGAGGAGTGTAGGAGTCATACCTGGGGTGTGCCGGCCTCGGAGTCTGTTGCCGGGGTGATTTTTGGATCCGTCGGGGTGGCGAGACCCGACTATCGGTTGGGGGCCTGCTGGGTTCGGCAGGCTCCCGACCTTTCCTCCGCTTCTCCTTCGGGCCTTTGGGCTCGGCCAAGCGTCGGTCGGATGCTCCTTCGTCCGCGCGCATATACTTGTATGCGCGCTCCAGTAGCTCGGCATATGTCCGGGGGAGGGTCTTGTCCAGAGAATAGGTAAATCGGGACGCCCTCAGGCCCCGCTTCATGGCTGAAACAGCCATGTCTTCGTTGAGGTCCCGGACCTCAAGCGTGGCCGCGTTGAATCGCGCCACGAAATGTCGGAGCATCTCGTTCTCCCCTTGCTTGAGGGAGAAAAGGCTGTCTGACGTTCACGGCGGCTTTCGGCTGGTGCTGAAATGGGCCACGAACGAGTGCTCGAGCTGCCCGAAGGAGTGGATACTTCCCGATCGGAGACCGGAGTACCAGGCCCTGGCAGCCTTGCGGAGCGTTGCGGAGCGTAGCGGGGAAGCCGATGCAAAAAAGAGCGTCGGTTGCCCCTTGAATCGTCATGAGAGCTTTATAGCTCTCGAGGTGGTCGACTGGGTCGGTGGAGCCGTCGTATGGCTCCACGTGCGGCATTTTGAACCGACTGAGAATCGGCTCGTCGAGGACCAGTCGGGAGAGAGGTTGGGCGGTCTGGAAGTCGACGTCATTCGAAGACCTCTGGCCGTCCATCTGCAACTGAGCGAGTCGGCGGTCGATTTCTTCGAACCGACGCTCGTAGTCGTCCGCTCGTCGATGCTGGGAGACCCCAGGAGTGGAGTCTCCGGAAGATTCTGAAAGGGAGGCCGACGGCGTACGCGGCCGTTTCTCCTTCCTTGCCCGTTCCAGCAGGGAAGGAGAGGGCTGCCGGGACCGTCGGTCGTCGTGCCACGGTCGTCCCTCCTCTTCTCCATGGGAGCGCTGTTGGGGGCGCTCGCCTGGGGGCGACAGGGATCGGCGCGGTCGTCGGCGGCTGCTCCTGGAGGGCATCGGTCGGGCCGCCGGTTGCTGCTGGAGGCTCTTGACTGCGTCGGTCAGTACGGTCATCTGCCGTACGATGGCCGCGATCTGGGCCTCCGTGGTTACCGCAGGGCGCGGAGAACTGGGCTCCACCGCCGACGGTGGTGGGGAAGCTTCTTTCCGACGGGAAGAGCACCTCGCTGACCCGGTTATCCTCGATCGTTGAGCTCTTGTCTTTGTCATCGTGTCTCCTTCCTGGCGCGCCAATCTGTTGCGGCCAATCGCCTCGTCGTCCGATCGCCAGGGAACGGGCACCTGCAAAATGAAGTCCGCACTGACCGGAGGCGGCTCCGACGGGGACCCTCCGACGGTCAAGTCCGAGAGGTGACTGGGCAACAGTGAAAACGAAAACAGAGAGCTCGATCGAAAGAGAGAGAGAGAGAGAGGGAGCGAGCCTGTAGTTTTTTGGGAGTCGAGGAGTGGACTGAGCGTGATTGGTCGATCCCTTGTACTGTTGCCTTCCCCGGTTTATATAGTGGAGCACGGTATGGCGTCGTCATTAATGGCGCGGACAAGTGAGGAACTGTCAACTCACTGTGGACTGTCAGAGTCGCCGTGAAAATGTCACATCACCGTGGGGTTGTCAAATCACCAGGGTTGACAATGCCCCTGGCAGGACAATGTCTCTAGATGGCCGAGCCGCATGTCGCTGTCAGAACTGACAAGATCTGGCGGCTGTACGGCGATCGGAGGAGCCGACCGACCCTAGGTCGGTGGCCCGCCGAGCGGTGTCGGGCCCCTCCGTCGGTCGGCGAGTTTCATGTGAGTCGGTCATCAGACCTCCGGGTTCAGTCGGTCGGGAGGGATACGCCCGACACATCCCCAGTCGGCGACGGGCCGTTAAATGGTCGGTGATGGCATCCTTCAGTCGGTCGAGCCGGCTGTCGGTCGGTCGGTCGGACGTTCGGTCCGGCCGTCAGTCGGTCGGTCGGACGGTCGGTCCGGCCGTCAGTCGGTCGGTCGGGGGGTATTCCCCAACACCTTTCAATTTCTTTCGTCTTTCATTTGTTTTCGTTGATTTTTTTTCTGTTTTCTCTTGATTTTTCCTCCATCCTCGCTCCTTAAGAGTCTCAATCGGGTGGGCGGCTTGGAGCGACCGAATAAAGAGGCTTACGTTTTGTTTGGATTTGGGGTACACGAGAGTTCATAAGAGGAGGAGAAAGGACGGTAACGGAGAACAAGAGAGGGAAGGGTAAGGAAATTAGTGAACCATTATTTAGAAAAGAAGAGAAAGGGTAAAGAAGGGTACATACCTTATCTTTATTTGGATAGAGGGGTTAAGGAAGAGGTAGAAGAACTTTTATATATATTTTGACAAATATATCTTTTTTCATTAATAGATATACTATTTAATATTTATGTTATTTTGACAAAGATCATGAATCTCTGTCACTGAGATCTGCCTTTCAAAGATCGTGATATCCGGATTTGCGTGAGGAGCGACTTACGGGTGAAGGGACGGCTATAGGATTTCTGAGTTGTGCGAAGAGCAAAGGGACGGTTGGAAAGATAGAGTATATAATGGTCTAATTGTAATTTTAAAATTTTATTAAGGATAAATTAAAAAAATAAAAATTAAGCTTGAACCTTTCTCTCTGCTACATCCCAAATTGGAGGATATAGAAAATTGAGTAAGTAAGGAGTATAGAGGGGTTGAGAGAATCCTTCTCTATCCTCCTTTACCTCTCAAAAAATTTTACCAAATAGGGATTTATTCTTAACCCTCCCCTCCCTTCCCCTTATGAACCCCCATGTATCCCCAATCCAAACAATGTGTTAAACGATGACTAGGGTTCTCTGTTAGTATTTATATGAAAGAGTTTAAAGGGTATAAATGGCCATCCAAATGTTTGGAGTTCAAAAATCAAATCGGCTAATCCTCCTATTATAATATATATATTATAATATATTATTAATCATTTGATTCAATGATAATTTTAAAATTAAAGTAGAAATATCTTATAGTACTTTATATTTATATAATAAAAATATTTAATATATTACTTTTATTTATCTTATTTTTCTATTGAAAATAAATATTCATATTAATAAATAATATATTATAAATATAAATAAAATATTAATTCTATAATAACAACTAATATAGTTTTATATGATTAATAATTTATAGGAGTAATAAATATATTTTTATAAATTATATTAATTATTAATATATAAATAAATATGTCAATATTTTATTATAATATATTTTATATGATTAGTAAATATATTTTTATGAAATATATCATAGATCATTTTAGTATTATATGACCAGTAATCTTGGATTCATATGGAATATCAGGTTATTTGTAGATATCTAGAGATCTTTAATTATCTAGCCATAGTCTATCAAATGCAAGGATTTTAGATCATTGGGGATCAAATCATTATGGGATTTAGATCAATAGTGATTTTAAATTACCGTGGTAATTTTAGTTGGATTACCAAATGCTATCATAGGATATTGCTAAATGAATATTATTAAAGTTCAGGATGGTTGGGAACCCGCAAAACTTGTCCAATGGCCATTCTAGGTGGAAGGCTAGGATTGGGAGTGGCAATCTCTTGAAAGGAGTCGGAACTTAGGATTATTTAATGATAGATATGTATATAAAATATTAAATTAATGATAATATATATTAAAAATAAAATATAATATCAATTTATCTTGGTCAATGCAATTTAAAAAGAAGAATAGCCTATTCGCTCATTATAGAATAGAGACAAGGTCTCCACTATGTTACTTCGATCCTATAGGTGGCACCTCAAGTAAGAAAAGAGAGATTATTCATGAAGTACCTAACAATTAGATTATGATATTGTAGACAACCTAATACAATGAGGACAAGATTTTTGTAAGATTACCTTGGTCTTATAGTTGGCACCCCGATAGTGAGCCAAGGCGGATTATTGAGGGAGTCGCTAAACAATTGAGCATATGATATTGTGAACGACCTTATATAATGTGGATAAAATTCATAGCGATGGCTTGGGTTCTGAAGCTGGCATCTCTTTTATCAGCACATGAATGGAGAGAAGTTTTGATTTTTTGAGTTTTCTTTGAGTATTTATCCAGACGGCATGACTAGCATTATCTTATTAAAAAACAAGCTATCACAAATATCCAATATTTGAGTATAATACATGATCTCAAAATCCAAGTTGCACGATGACATGTTTATTTATGAAATATTACAAGTAAGAGGGCGTTCCTCACAACATGGATTTTCCTAAGAACATATACTCAAGAAGGAAAAAGTAGACATCGCATGCTCCCAATCTTATATTTTCAGATATTACTATTTATTTATAATCCTCGATTATATTTTAATTGAAGTTGATGGGGTAGACTGGTTGCATATTTGGGTAGAGCATCCCAAAATGTTGCTCTACTCTATGTGGCTTTGGGTTCTCATTAAACATCTCAAATATATAAGTCTCCAAGGGCTTCCAAAGTCTCCTTGGCATTCCTTGACCAATATGGTTAATCAAATTCTGATTATATGTTCTTGCATGTTTCATGGTTGCTTTAAAACCATCAGCCAAAGGCCAACCACTCTCTGATACTACAACCATCAAATTCGGCAATCCCATCTTCTCCGATGCTATGTAAATTGCATCAACTATTGCATCGAAGAGGTTCTAATAGCCATACTGTCCATCTTGTATCACAGTCCTCGAGGAATTAAAGAAAGGATAGTTAGGCCCAACATGGTTCAGATCGCCAAAATAACTTATGTAGGGATACACATTTATGAGGTGGGGCTCCATTGTTAGCCAAAAATTGAACTATTGCTCTTAAATGTGTTGCTGCACTAGAAGAGAATCTACTAGATGAGGGAGGAGAATACTGCTCAAGGACCTCACATCTAGGGGTAACTGAAGTTGAGACTTTGATTTGGTTTTGTAGGCCGGCCGAGGACAGAGCAGAATGGATGTTTCGCATGGCAGAGAGCACGTATTGGGCTTGATTTCTGGGACCGCTCTATTGCCAACTGCAATATATTTAAATGAAACACCAGAGGAATAAGCCTTTACATATTTTTGCACCCAGCGATTGGCTCCTGAACGACTAGAGGCTAATGATCGGAGATCAGTGTTGGGAACCCCTAGCATGCATGAGCTGAATGTTGGAACCCTTGAGGGCCTGGAGAACATCTTTGTTTTGTTCAAAAAACCTCATTGCCTTGAGGTTCTTTGACTTACACAAATCCACTGCATCTCTTGGTTGAGGCAGGTTGTTTCCACCCATTCCATAACAAACACCAATCAATTGCGCCCCTAGAACAAACAAGTCAGGCTTTTAATTCTGTATGTATGGAACGCAAACAAAATCTTAAACCCATCTAGATACAAAGAAATCAGTTTACAAAATAGCAGCCAAGAGCATGACTTGTAGCCAATATCAGGTTGTATCACAGTTAGCTATGCTACCTCAGCCAAGTCTTCCCTTCTTCCTTCAAATTCGGTTTGGTTTGACAGAGCTAGTAATTAGAAAAACCAGAATATATGTTCATGATTTCTCAATTGGCTAGTGCAATGGCTTGTTAATGAAGGAGTCAATCTGGAACAGCTTACAGAAGTATAAGCGCAAGCTCAAATAATAGATAATCTTATTAGTTTAACTGACCAAGCCAAGCATCCCAAATTTAGAGCAGCTCAACTAACTTGCCCCCTCCCAAGTACCTACTCATAAGATGGAACAAATAAGTGCTGCTATGGCGCATCCTGGATTTGTTCAGTATAATATATAGCTTCCATTTTTTTTTCCTCTCTCTTTGTACAATGGATGAGCGAAATGCAAGGATTGCTATGAGATTACCTGTCGGGATTGCTATGAAGGCTCCAAGGATTAATGCAACTATGGCAGGGATGGAAACAATATTTTGGTTCACCATGGAGAATATCTTAGACAAATGAGCTTTATCTCTGGAACTAGAATGCCTCAGGTGTGGAGTACGTGAACTTGCACTCACCTCCTCATATAGGGATTCTGGGATTGCCTCCATCATCCTTGCCTTTTATCTTCTTGGACATTTAGTTCCTGGTATAAGCGGCGACGTATCAAGGTCTGTCTCTTCCAAACATATTTTTCTTTATTTTATTTTAGAATTCAAAATATTGTATTGTTTATGTTGCTGCAAGACTTCAGAGGAAAGAATAGTGAAATTGATCTTGAACCGAGTTGGAGAGCTGCTATAGGTTTGACTGATGTAGACCATGAAAAGACCTATAAAATAAGTTCTAAAATCGATGTGGTACTCTTCGGTTAAGGATCCTACGATGCTTAAGGATCAGTCAGGGCTTTGAGAATAGATGGTGAAAATGGAGAAGTAGAAAGCAAGAAATGAGAGTTTGAGAGTAGAAAAAAATAGAGAGAACTCTGATTCCTTAGTAAAAAATTTAACAGAATTTTATCTCTATAGATTTAGATCCTTTTTTTGGAAGGTGGTAAAATGATTCCAGCAGAGTCTTGGCTCTTTCAGTTATCACTTACCTTCTGGAGGGTAACTTGCCCCTCTTTATATAGAGGGGACTTAGCTTAGGCTGTTCGGCAGTTAAGAAGTTTGTTAGGCTGTTAGTTTGTTATAATAGAATGGTCAGTTGTGCAGAGATCGTAAAACGGCCGCCCATATGGTGATGAGCTGGAAGACAGTTACTACTGAGTTGGATGACAGCTGTTGGATAATCGTTTAAATATCTGATGGTATATTGGTAACAGATCGATGTGGAATAGCCGACATTAGCATTTATCTAAACTGAACGTCATGCTTTTATTGTTAATAATCACGTTAAATGACAGCTAAAGTCAGATATAGTAGGTCGGACATTAATCGTTAATAATCAATTTATTAGTAGTTCTGCATAAAGCCGATCAGTAGATAATACTAAAAAGACAAATTGAATGAAGGCTGACATATTTTGAGAGAATATTTAACTCCAATAACAATGTACTACCACGTGTCCTGATGATGATGAAGTCAGATAATATATACCAACAATTTTTTTTGAGGGCTGACATAGATGATTCGTTGTTCCCCAGTGCGTTCTTATCTCATCTAAATTGATGCTTTATTTGCTAAGCAGTTACCAAGTATTTGGCCAAATCAGATGACACCTAAAAAGTTTTCCCCTAAATTTTTTTTCTCTCTCTTACAATATATTTTCTTTTTTTGGGTAATGGTGATGCAAAATAAAGGACAAGAAATCTAAAAGAAGAAAAAGGAGGGCAACTTGTTGGAACTATACAATAAAATCTATTTCCTAGAAAATCGATTGTGATCCAAATGAACTAATAATTAAATATTATTATAAAATTGATATTAAATTAAATTTAAAAATTTATAGATCGGAGGCATGTAATGCATTGTCCTAAGATAATTTTTGATCCTTATCCGGGATTAAGCTCGAGAATTTCACCCCAAAATACAACTGGAGACCTCTCCTGTGGACATGATCATGGAAAAAATAATAAGAGCTTCAACCCAGCAGATGAAAAATCAAATAAACAGATTAAGAAAAACTTTGAAGAGGAAGGCTTAGGAGAGAACAAGAATATGTTAGATTAGGAGGGGAGAAAGCAAATAATTTTCTTGCATATTCTAACCTCTCTACCAAGGGCCCAATTTATAGGCCCAAGGATTAGCCTTTTGGACTTCCAATGTAGTGTTAAAACACATTAAACACGTATTAATGAATATAAAAGTATTAATTGGTCTAATGATTAGAAAACCAATGGATAAAACATTAATCGATATTTATCTCGAATTAAATAAGAAAAATGATAATAATTATTAAAAGAAAAAAATAAAATATGAGACTAAATAAGACAGAGTTGGATTTTAGTTGGAATTGATTAGAGAAAATTTTGAGTTTTTAATTCCATCCCCACATAACTAACACAGTGCAAACCAAAGCTCCAAAGGGAACTCAACACAGCTGAGATAAAAAGCAGTCACAAAGAATTCCCACAGCACAAAACTCTCACAAAATAGATCCCAGAAAGCAGTCAAAACCTGCCAACTACACCAGAATCCGGTACCTCGGTTCTGTTCACTAACAAAATTATGTTTGAAGGCCCAATCAAATTGTTCCACGGGGCGATGACTAACAGAGGAGGTTCTCTAATAGACAAGGTTTAGGCCTCCTACTAGACTAAAATCAGGTCGCAAATTTGGGCAGGGACAAA
>NC_025996.2:12303591-12437754 GCF_000442705.2 Elaeis guineensis | reverse complement strand
TGACGAAGTCTCTTCCATCGGCAGCTGATCTTCACGATGTCGGAACTGGAGGCGGGTACCGAAGGTTCGGCAACATCCGGGCCGCCTACAAGGAGAGGTCGGCGGAGGCCGAAGTCGAGAGGGCGATGTTGGCCGACCACCTTCAGCAATCGATCGACCGGGAGGCCAAGTCAGTTGACGAGGTCTCCCGGCTTGGGTCCGAACTTCGGTCGGCCAAGAAGGAGGCCAGACATAAGGGTCGGGCCGTGCGTCGTCTTCGGTGCGAACGGGACGGCGCCACCGCCGAACTCCAAGGGGAGCGCGAGCAACTTCGGGTCAGCCTGGAGAAGCTCGCCGAAGCCGAAGAGGAGCTATCAATCGCCCAGATCGACGCCGAAATGGCGAAGGCTGAGGCGGAGTCGACGAGGGAGTCGCTCGCCCGTGCGGAGGACGAGGCAAGGTCGGCGAAAGAGTCGGCCGATCGGGCGGTGGAAGACTTCCGGGCCTCCGACCAATACCGGGAGGAGATGCTCGAGTCGGGCTTCGCCTCGTACCGGGTAGGGTTCGAGGACGGTCGGGATGCCGTCCATGCCTTGTACCCGAAGCTGGACGTCAGCACCATCGTCCCCCGGTAGCCGAGGAGGAAGGAACCGAGGATATGGCCGACCAGCCGTTGGGAGGCGTTGTCGTGGCGGAGGAAGCCGTCCCGGAGTTGGTGGCGCCGACCGATATCCCCTTGCCGACCGAAGCCCCTCCTTCAGCCGCCGACCCAGCGCCGCTTATGGCCGACACGTCGGTCATCCCCGATCCTCCGTCGGTCGAGGAGATCGACTAAGACAGATGATCGGGCCCTGCCGACTATCTCTGTTTTTGTTTTTCTGAAGTACTTGTAATCGGACTTCGACCCGACTTTGTAATTCTCTTTCAGTAATGAATGAAACTTTTTCACTTTCTCCTTTTATTTGTAATGTCGAATGCATCCATGTGAGTCGCTAACTTAAAATAAGTCGCTAACTGCCATAGGTCGGTTAGGACATTTGACAACTTGTGCCGACCCGAAGGTAAGGTAGATCCCGCCTTTAGATCGGCTTCTGATAGTCAATGCTGACCATCGGACGCGTAATGTTAAGTCGGGAGCCACGAAGGTAGAGTAAGTCTCTATTTCAGATCGGACCTTGATGATCGAGATCTTCGGTCGGGCGCCCGCTGAGTCGGGATCCGACCGACCGTGATTACGGTTCGGCAGTCGGGTCCTCTGACTTGTTCAATCAAAGTCGTCCGGCGCATTCAATCGGGGGAGCACCGATAAGTCGGGCCCCGATACCCTGGTGTCGGGTACACCTCCGCGCCTCGTGATATACGATGGTAAGCCGCATATCCTCCGACCGACCGTGACTCGATCGGCAAGTCGTAGATGCGACTAAGGTCGCATCGTGTGATAGACGGTGGTAAGCCGAATATCCTTCGACCGACCGTGGCTCGGTCGGGAGTCACGACGTCGGTCGTGCAGGCATTTCGCCTCTCTTTGGTCGGGGCCCGATCGGCTTGACGGCCGATGGTTTGGCCCGAAAGTTCGACTGTAGAAGGAGTATTAACTCCCGTCCATAAGGATTCATCGGCCCTTGTGAGGGTCCGACGCATCATCGAAGGAGTGTCAACTCCCGTCAATGTAGATGCATCAGTCCTTGTAAGGGTCCGATGTCTCATCGACCGTCGAAGGAGTGTCGACTCCCGTAATTGTAGATGCATCGGTCCTTGTCAGGGTCCGATGAGTTACCGATGATGAGGTCGTCGGTTTTAGGTGGATGCTAGGTCCATGTCGATACGTTGGGGCTTTGGCGAGCGCCGATCGTTAGTCGAAGAGTTAAGACTCCGAGATTTCAAACTGAATTTGTATTCCGACTACTGAATTACAAAATTCACTGGCAATACAGCTTCAGGTTGTCGGCGTTTCAGGTCCGGAGAATGGGCTTCCCTTCAAGGGTCTCCAGTCGATAGGCTCTCGGTCAGTAGGTGTCCGCAACCTTGTAGGGCCCTTCCCAGTTTGGAGCCAACTTCCCCTGATCCAAGGGCTTCGAGACCTCCGCCTTCCTCAAGACCAAGTCACCAGGCCTGAAGAACTTTGGTCTGACCTTGGCGTTGTAATACCGGGCGACCCTCTGTCGGTATGAAGCCATTCGGATTTGCGCCTCGTTTCGTAGTTCGGGGAGGAGGTCTAGGTCGGCCCTCCGACCCTCGGAGTTGTCCGGCTCCTGATACCGCTCGACCCTTGAAGATAGCAGGCCAATCTCGAGCGGGATCATAGCCTCTGTCCCGTAGGCCAAGCTGAACGGCGACTCTCCGGTCGGGATGCGGAGGGTCGTTCGGTAAGCCCATAGAACGGAGCCCAGCTCGTCGACCCAGAGACCTTTGGCTTCATTCAGTCGGGTCTTGAGTCCATGGAGCAAGGTCCGGTTGGTCACCTCAACCTCACCGTTGGACTGCGGGTGCCCGACTGAAGTCAGTCGATGCCTGATGTGGAACCTGACGCAGAAGTCTCTGAAGTCCTGGTTGTCGAATTGCCGTCCGTTGTCGGTGATGATGGTGTGCGGCAATCCGAACCTGAAGATGATGGATTTTTGGATAAAGTCCTCCATCTTCCGCTCGGTGATCTGCGCCAAGGGCTCGACCTCGACCCACTTGGTGAAGTAGTCGATGGCGACAACGATGAACTTCCTCTGGCCCGACGCTGGTGGGAATGGACCGAGAATGTCGACCCCCCACTGGGCGAAGGGCTATGGAGCGGTAATAGGGGCAATCTGGCTGGCCGGTTGGTGTTGGATGTTTGCGTATTTTTGACATGGCTCGCATCTCCGGACCAACTCTGCCGCATCCCTCTTCATGGTAGGCCAGTAGTAGCCTTGTCGCAGGACCTTGAAGGCTAGGGACTTGCCCCCAAGTGGTTCCTGCAAATTCCTTCGTGAACCTCACGGAGAGCGTAGTCGGCGTCGGTCGGCCCCAAACACCTGAGTAAAGGGAGGAAAAATGACCTTTTGTAGAGTCGGCCGTCCATGATCACATATTGCGAGGCCGACCATCGGAGTCGCTTGGCCTCCGCGGGATCTTCGGGACCGATCCCGTCGGTCAGGTACCGGACGATCGGGTCCATCCAACTTGGTTCGGACGTTAGCTGTTGTACTTCTTCGACCCGATCGATGCTCGGCTGCTAGAGGTTCTCCACGAGCGTCCGACCCAAAGAGTCGTAGGCCGATGTTGCCAATCTAGAGAGTGCGTCGGCACGGGCGTTCTCCGACCTAGGGATGTGGAAAATTTCGAAATACTCGAGGCGCGCCACGAGGTCCTTCACTTTCTGAAGGTACTTGATCATGGTCGGATCTCGCGCCTCGAATTCGCCCTTGACCTGCCCACGATCAGCTGAGAGTCGGAGAATGCCCGGAGGCTGTCGATGCCCAGCTCCTTCGCCATCCTCAAGCCAGCGAGGAGTGCCTCGTATTCGGCTTGATTGTTGGAGGCCTTGAAGTCGAACCGGAGGGCGTATTCGGTGACCACCCCATCCGAATTCATGAGCAGGAGCCCGGCCCCGCTTCCCTGAGCGTTTGAGGCTCCGTCGATGTGGAGTACCCAGGTGGAGATCGGGTCTGGCTCAGAGACCGCATCTCGTCCTGAGTCTTCAGCTCCCGACCCTTGGTCTGTTGTCGGGCACTCGGCGATGAAGTCGGCCAAGACCTGAGCCTTCAGGGCAGGCCTCGGTCGGTACTGAATGTCGAACTCGCCGAGCTTCATCGCCCACTTGGCCAATCGTCCGGACGTGTCCGGTCGGTGCAAAATTGCCCTCAGGGGCTGGTTGGAGAGCACCACTATGGCATGGGCCTGGAAGTATGGTCGAAGTCGTTGCGCGGAGACGGTCAGGGCGAAAATCATCTTTTCCGTCTCCGAGTATCTGGCTTCGACGTCGTGGAGCACTTTGCTGGTGTAGTAGATGGGCTGATGAGTTCGGCACTCGTTTTCCGAACGAGCACCGAACTGATCGCCTCGAAAGATGTGGCCAAGCAGAGATACAAGGTCTCCCCGACCTGCGGCTTCACGAGCAACGGTGGGGAAGCCAAGTACTTCTTCAGGTCTTCGAAGGCCCGCTGGCACTCATCCGACCAAGAGAAACCGTTCGCCTGACGCAAAATCTTGAAGAACGGGAGGCACCTTTCAGCCGATCGGAAAATGAATCGGCTAAGAGCGACGATTCTTCCGTTCAGCTGTTGGACCTCCTTCTTGGTGTTCGGATGGCGCATGCCGAGGATCGCCTTTATTTTCTCAGGGTTGGCCTCGATCCCTCTCTGAGAAATGAGGAATCCGAGGAACTTCCCTGAGGTCACCCCGAAAGCACATTTGGTCGGGTTGAGCTTCATTCGGTGTCGTCGAAGGGTGCGAAAGGTCTCCTCGAGATCCTGAACATGGTCCGGGATCTACGTGCTTTTCACCAGCATGTCGTCCACGTACACCTCCATGTTGCGCCCGATCTGGTCTTTGAAGACCTTATTGACGAGTCGCTGGTAGGTGGCGCCGGCGTTCTTCAGTCCGAAGGGCATCACCCGATAACAGTAGAGGCCCTTGGGAGTTACGAACGTGGTGTGCTCCTCGTCTTCAGGCGCCATCCGGATCTGGTTGTACCCGGTGAAGGCGTCCATGAAGCTGAGCAGTCGAAATCCGGACGTCGCATCCACCAGCTGGTCGATCTTCGGAAGTGGGAAGCTATCCTTCGGGTAGGCTCGGTTCAGGTCGGTGTAGTCGATGCAGATCCTCCACTTTCCGTTGGCTTTCTTGATCATGACAACATTGGCGAGCCAATCGGGATACGTGGATTCTCGGATGAAGCCTGCCTCGAGTAGCTTGTCCACTTCTTCGTCGATGGCCCTCTGCCTTTCTGGAGCGAAGGACCTTTTCTTCTGCCTCACCGGCCTCATCGTCGGGTCGATGTTGAGTCGGTGAGTTATTGTTTCTGGGGGGATGCCCGACATATCTGCTGCCGACCAAGCAAATATGTCGGTATTGGCTGTCAGCAACTCCGTCAGTCAGCGTCGTTCGGTGTCGGGCAATTGAGATCCGACCCAAACTTTCCTGTTGGGATTTTCTCCTATCAGGATCGCCTCGAGCTGCTCGGCCGGCGAACCTCGTTCTTCCTCCTCCCGTTGGTCCAGCTTGTCGATCGTCAGAGATCCCCTCGACTCGTCGCTTTGAGCGGAGATTTGGAAGCATCGTCGGGCGAGCTGTTGATCTCCGCGCATCTCTCCGATTCCATTTTTGGTCGGAAACCGAACAAGGAGATAGTACGTCGAGACGATCGCCTTGAGGGCGTTCAATCCGGGTCGTCCAAGTATGGCGTTGTAGGCCGAAGGAACTTGGACGACCGCGAAAGTGAGAGGGATCGTGCTTTACCGTGGTTCGGTGCCGACCATCACGGGCAGGGTGATTTCTTCTTCTGTCGTGACGGCGTCTCCGGAAAAGCCAATCAAGGGCATGGGGACCCTCTTGAGTCGGTCAGTTGACAGTCGCATTTGGGAGAAGGTCGAGTAAAACAAAACATTTGTCGAACTTCCATTATCAACAAAAATTCGTTTCACATCATAATTCGCTATTGTCGCCGACACAACAACAGCATCGTCGTGGGAGTTTGGATGCCCCGAACGTCATCTTCCGTAAAGGTGATTACGTCGTCCGGGCATGGCTTTTTCGTCGGCTCCCCTCCCGCAGACGTCTCCGGGCCCAGCCGCTTGGAGATCATGTTGATGACTCCAGCCGTCGGCTGGTTGGTCGCCGGCTCTTCAGTCGGCTGGGTGCGTCGATCGGCGACTGATTGGGTCGGCGGATCCTTCCAAAATTTGCCGAGGTACCCTCGGCGGATGAGAGCTTCGATCTCATCCTTCAGCTGGATGCACCGCTCGGTATCGTGGCCGTGGCTTCGATGAAATTGGCAGTACTTCCGACGGTCGAGGCCTTTTGCCTTCAAAGGCGGAGGCCGTCGCAGGTATTCCTCCCCCTCGATTTCCATTAGGATCTGCGCACGGGGAGCGGAGAGAGGAGTGTAGGAGTCGTACCTGGGGCGTGCCGGCCTCGGAGTCTGTTGCCGGGGTGATTTTCGGATCCGTCGGGGTGGAGAGATCCGACTATTGGTCGGGGGCTGGCTGGGTTCGGCGGGCTCCCGACCCTTCCTCCGCTTCTCTTTCGGGCCTCTGAGCTCGGCCAAGCGTCGGTCGGACGCTCCTTCGTCTGCGCGCATATACTTGTATGCGCGCTCCAGTAGCTCAGCATACGTCCGGGGGAGGGTCTTGTCCAGAGAATAGGTGAATCGGGACGCCCTCAGACCCCGCTTCATGGCTGAGACAGCCATGTCTTCGTTGAGGTCCCGGACCTCGAGCGTGGCCGCATTGAATCGCGCCACGAAGTATCGGAGCGTCTCGTTTTCCCCCTGCTTGAGGGAGAAAAGGCTGTCCGACGTTCGCGGCAGCTTTCGGCTGGTGCTGAAATGGGCCACGAACGAGTGCTCGAGCTGCCCGAAGGAATGGATACTTTCCGATCGGAGACCGGAGTACCAGGCCCTGGCAGCCTTGCGGAGTGTGGCGGGGAAGCCGATGCAAAAAAGAGCATCGGTTGCCCCTTGGATCGTCATGAGAGCTTTATAGCTCTCGAGGTGGTCGACTGGGTCGGTGAAGCCGTCATATGGCTCCACGTGTGGCATTTTGAACCGACTGGGAATCAGCTCGTCGAGGACCAGTTGGGAGAGAGGTTGGGCGGTCTGGACGTCGACGTCGTTCGAAGACTTCTGGCCGTCCATCTGCAACTGGGTGAGTCGGCGGTCGATTTCCTCAAACCGTCGCTCGTAGTCGTCCGCTCGTCGATGCTGGGAGACCCCAGGAGTGGAGTCTCCGGAAGATTCTGAGAGGGAGGCCGACGGTGTGCGCGGCCGTTTCTCCTTCCTTGCCCGTTCCAACGGGGAAGGAGAGGGCCGCTGGGACCGTCGGTCATCACGCCATGGTCGTCCCTCCTCTCCTCCATGGGAGCGCTGTTGGGGGCGCTCGCATGGAGGCGACAGGGATCGGTGCGGTCGACGGCGGCTGCTCCTGGAGGGCATCGGTCGGGCCGCCGGTTGCTGCTGGAGGCTTTTGACTGCGTCAGTCAGTACGGTCATTTGCCATATGATGGCCGCGATCTGGGCCTCCGTGGTTACTGCAGGGCGTGGAGAGCTAGGCTCCGCCGCCGGTGGTGGCGGGGAGGCCTCTTCCCGGCGGGAAGAGCGCCTTGCCGACCCAGTGATTCTCGATCGTTGAGCTCTTGTCTTTGTCATGCTGTCCCCTACCTGGTGCGCCAATCTGTTGCGGCCAATCGCCTCGTCGCCCGATCGTCGGGAAGCGTGCACCTGCAAAATGAAGTCCGCACTGACCGGAGGCGGCTCCGGCGGGGACCCTCCGACGGTCAAGTCAGGGAGGTGACTGGGCAACAGTGAAATGTAGACAGAGAGCTCTTATCGAGAGAGAGAGAGGGAGAGGAGCGAGCCTGCATTTTTGGGAGTCGAGAGGTGGGAGAGACGGAGCGGATCGATCCCTTTGCACTGTTGCCTTCCCCGGTTTATATAGTGGAGCACGGTATGGCGCCGTCATTAATGGCGCGGACAAGTGAGGAACTGTCAACTCACTGTGGACTGTCAGGGTCGCCGTGAAAATGTCATGTCGCCGTGTGGCTGTTAAATCACTAGGGTTGACAATGCCCTCGGCGGGACAATGCCCCTAGGCAACCGTGCCGCATGTCTGTGTCAGAGCTGACAAGGTCTGGCGGCTGTACGGCGGTTGGAGGAGCCGACCGACCCAAAGTCGGTGGCCAGCTGAATGGTGTCGGACCCCTCCGTCGGTCAGCGAGCCTTTCGTGAGTCGGCCATCGGACCTCTGGTTTCAGTCGGTCGGGGAAAGGTGCGCCCGACGTATCCTCAGTCGGTCGTGAGCCGACAATTAGCCGGTGATGGCATCCGTCAGTCGGTCGCCCCGACCGACGATCGGTCGGTCCGACCGTCGGTCGGTCGGTCGGAGTCGTCCGTCGGAGTCGTCAGTCGGTCGGTCGGTGGGTATCCCCCAACACAAAAAAAGTTGTTATTTTCTTGCATATAATACCATTCATATCTTTTCTATAGTTGTTTTACAATGGAAAGCTTTGTGATCACTATAATTATGGATTTTTTTTTTTTGAAAAAAATGAAGCAAAGTCTATCACTTTCAATCACATAATTATAGACCATTGCAAACTCATCATAATGATTCCAAACTTTATGTATTAGTACATTGGTGCATGTTCAACAAGATCAACAAAACAAGAAAATGAAGAGATTTGGCTCTCGAAAGCTATATAATTAAACTTTGTTGAGGGATGCATGTTGGAGGTTTTATGATCTAACGCCAAACACGTCGCATGAAGGAGCCAAATCCGAAGGTAGAGCCCCGATAAAGTAACACAAAAAGACACACTGCCGGAAAGATTGTAAGCTCACAAACAAGTGGGACAATATCTTTCGTCTCTGCCTTTCTTCCGCCATATATATTTAGATAGATGTTACATGTGAAAGCCACTAACAGAGCCACCAATGCAAGAAAGAAAGATGCAGTAGCAAAAAAGTACTTTGTAGGTAGCGAGCGGCGGAAGTCTGGCACTCTGTAAGGTGAGGTTAAGAGAGACAAAAATAATACTAAAGCTGTAGTAGCACATGACAATCCAATCACATACGCATGTGAGAAGACCTTGAAAGCAATCCTATGGAGGAAAACTGGATTACCATTAGCATCCTTCTCGCCCGGTATGGAGAAACTAGAAGCAAAGACCACAGCTGCTACGAGGCTTGAGCATGTCTTCCCAATCTCCATCAATTGTTCTTTACCATTCTGAACCATACCTTGTGTTTCTCGGTGAAAAGTTCTTGAGCTGTTTTCTCTTCTTCGTTTCGGCTGTATTCTAATTCTTTAGGGACCAACCCTTTCACCCTCTGCACCCAATACGAAAGTAACTAAAGTACACATACAAGCAACTTTATGTACACTGGGTACATGTACACGCAAACATTTTTTTTAAACAAAGATATGATTATTTCAAAGAACTAATCCATAATTTGAAACTTTGTGCATAGCTTGACCTATATTTTTTTTAGCAAAATGGAAGGACAGGCCACCATATATTTTATTAGAAATGCAGTGAGTACAAATGAGAGGAACATGACGAAAACAATAAAAAAGAAAAGAAGAAAAGGAGAAGAAACATAAAAATGATGGTGAAACATAGCTAACCTAAG
Organism: Elaeis guineensis; assembly: GCF_000442705.2. NCBI lineage: Eukaryota > Viridiplantae > Streptophyta > Magnoliopsida > Arecales > Arecaceae > Elaeis > Elaeis guineensis. The sequence goes on along the minus strand of NC_025996.2, from coordinate 12,428,456 downwards.
AAATAACACTCTCACAAAAAACTTAGCCTTAGAGTTGATCATTGCTGGGCCTCGAACCTAACCATATTTTTTTTAGTTGGGCTTTGGGCTAGATCTATTTAAAATTTGATATTTTCTGTGCCAATCCAACCCATGATTATTCTACTCAGCTTACATAATTGCTTACATCTTATGTAAGCTTTTCTAGGGAGGCTTCTAATTCAGAAAATATCTTAATTATATTTTATAAGAAACAATGAAATTAAAATGGTAGGTGAGTTGCTTCTCTCATCTCAAATTGTTAATTTGGTGGTCTTTTAAAATATATAGGAATGTCAAAATATTGAAAACAAAAATTATATATATTGATTGAATATTAGCTATAAATGTTTATATTTTAAAAAGAAAAATAACCAGGGCCAATTATTAATAGGTTGGAGATATTTCCTCATAATACCTTTCAAACATATTGATTATAGCATGCACAAACACATATTGTATGATTGAGTATTTTACATAGCATTCTTTATTAAACTATTTGAACAAATATAAATATAAGAAAGATCAATTGAAACAAAAAGGAAGCCATTTGGCCACATTGAGCAATAACATTAAAAAATGATTTGGATACTCTAATCAAACTTGAAGACCATATTATAAAGTTTAATTGTCAATTTATAGTAACCAATGGCGGACGGTTTATGCAACCAAGAATAGTTATGCATGAGATATTTGTGGATGCAGAAAAATGCACAATTTTAAATCTTTTGCTATTTATTGAGAACATATTTAAGATTTTGCTAATGCCTCTAGTACCATATTAATTAATCAATAGACCAACAATCTTTAAGTTAATAGAGAATGGTCAACAATGCATACTAGGCTTAACATATTCTTAGATATTGATTAGAAGATCAATCCTGTTTTCTAGTGAACTCTTCTTAAGTAGAGTTGTATGTCAATAATATTAATGAAAAATCCAAAATTGCCTATGCAAATTTAGAATTCTTGATACAGATAATTTTCGATGCCAAATAGGACATATCAATAATTGAATTGTATGCTACTTTTTCAATTACGAAGCTTAATCATAGTAGAAACTTTGAATAGAAACTTTTAGCAATTTTACCTCAAACCATTGGAGCTCATTTGCATTTGTATGGCAGGAAAATTTTCTTTGACAGTTTCAACAGCAGCGAAATGCAAGATAGTGTTTTTTGTTTTTTCTTGAAATCCAGACAACAACCAAGGTGGCAACATTGGATTGTTCCCTGAGGCCATTGACTTATAATCTCAACAATCTTTTCCTGACCATGCTGAATTGCCACTTGAAGGACATTCCTCCCCTCTGCGTCAAGGTATGCTGCAGATGCTGGACATACTGTTAAGATTTTCTGTACAAACTCATGAAGGCCCATTTTTGCGCCAAGAATCAAAGGTGATTCATGCCATCGATTTTCTTAGGATCCTTAAAGTACATTAAAATTTTCTTTACGAACTCCTGAAGGCTCATTTTGCCATCAAGAATCAAAGGTGATTCATTCCATCGAGTCTTCTTAGAATCGTCAATGCGATCGAGGTTTGTTAAAACTTGCTTGATAATCTCACGAAGGCTCATTTTTGCATCAAGAATCGAAGGTGATGTATCTTTATGAGTTTGGCTCATGTCTGGTGGATTTCTTGGAATTTCGCTGTCTTCTGGTGGAATTCCAAAACTTTGGCCCATGGATGTTGGAACTCCAAAAATTTCGCTTCCGCCAGATGGAATTCCTGAATTTGTGCTGTTGTCTCCTGGTGGAATTCTTCCCTTGTCAATAAAATCCCAGTAACGAGGATCTTCAGCCAAATAAGCAATAAGATTCATAGCTTGTTTTTGATTTCTCTTCAGGCGTTCGAGTTCTTGAATTCTGGTAAATACTGTCCGATAAGGAAACAGATCAAAAATAATAACTTTTTTTTTTGGCATAAGTGAAGCAATAACCTAAATAGATGGATTACTATTGATTTTTAATAAACATAAAGTGCTAACATGATATGCTCATACAAAAGTTTGAGATTAAAATTTAGAGCTTATTATTTATTTGTAGGGTGAAGGCCCATAATTGGCTATATATGGTAGCATGATTGTCTCATAATTTGGTAAATAAAATCATAGAAATACTTTTAAAAATGTACTGGCTCACTAACTATTACCTAAGCATCCAACCAACCATCTTGACCATGTCATTGGGTAGACCAAATAGGCAATTATGCCATATACACGAGGCTCAGGAATCAGGATTGCTACAATAGACCTAGCTTGACTCGTTCTACATAATCTAATTAATTCATAAAAATACATTTTATTTAAGATATAATATGTTTAACATGATCAAATTACTATGGCTGGGGAAGTCCATCCCAACCACATCCAACTCACTCTGAGGGTGGCCAAACTAGGGATGGCAAAATCGATTCGATCCGATGGGAATGCATGCTATATAAACCAGATCAGATCCGAAAATTAAAGTTTAACCGAATTTGGGTTCGGATTTAAGAAAAATCTTAAAACTGTAGTACGGGTATGGATAGTGATATATAGATATATATATTCTCAATTTATAGTTAATATGATAATTATATTAGTTTCATCAATTATTGAATTGCATTTGTATATTTTTTTCTTCTTCTCATTATCTTTAGTATCTTAAGCTATTTTTTACTTAATATTTTTTATTATAAAATAAAATAATTAATATTTTTATATTTTAAAAATATTATAATTTTGAATTTTTTTTTTTGAATTCTATGTTGAGTTGTAATTTTATTTTTATGTTTGATTTCTATAAATCTGAACTTATAAATTGTGTTCTATGTTGAATTGATAATTTGTGTTTGGTTGATAATATGCATAAAATTATTTTGGTTGATTATTTTTTTGGATATAGGATGGGTACGGAGCGGGTATAGAGAAATAAGTTATCTATAGGTATCTTCAAATCCATTGGATATAGAGATGGGTATCTCTTTTCTTATCCAATTGGATATCAGGTAGGATTTAGATATGGATATTAAGTTTAAGTTTAGAGATAGGTAGTACAATATCTTATCCAAATTCTATCCGTTGACATCCCTACGCCAAATCCATCCCAACAAACACACACATGCACACAAAAAGGGGAAAAAAGGACAAAAAAAAAAAAGATAATATGATCGGGTATATAAAAAAAAAGCTCATAATGTAGCAAGGTTTGTAAAACTCACATTGTTTTAGAATGTTGAAAACAAGTAGCCGGGCCCATCTAACTGCAAAGACATATATAGTTTATCATAATCAATAAAATATATTATATTATATATTTAGTTCTAATGATGAAACCTATAAATGGAGCTAATACTGGAATGCAAGCCAATTCCAATATATCCATAAAAGTGGCATAATTAGGTGGCAATTTCCTCCGAGATGCTATCACAAATTGTAGGCATTCATCATCCTGTACAGCGCTAACATGCTTTATATTTTATTATTTAAAAGATGATAAATAATTTTGATTATACATAAATGATCATACCTTCGATTAAAAAGAAAAATTGTAAGTAAATTTTAGTGTCAGAAGTAAGAAATCCCTAGTAAACGACTTATAATATTTAGAAAATATTTCTTTTACTGATGCTTGAAATGAAAAATGATATTGCATTTTTCATATGTCAAAAAAATTCATACATAGATGCTGTTCAGAGACACAAGCAGACAATGTGTGTGCGCTCGCATGCCGGTATTGGGATGACCGAGGAAATGAAGGCATGATAACGGAAAAGTTTTTGAGCTATTACCTCGGCCCAGCATGGGCGTAAGAAACTTTCCCCACCAACAGGTGGCCCAAGGCATTCTCTTTGTACTAAATCTAAAGCAAATGCTTGACAAAAATGTTTTCCCTTTCAATGACGTTCCTTCCTACTTTTCCCTTCGTGCATCCATCCTAGGAGTTGCATTAAAAGTCTGACGATTTTGCTCCTCAAGATCATTTGCATTCTTCTCGACCGTACCTACGTGATTTGCACATGCTATACACGTGCACGTGTGCGTACATGCATACGTGCGTGCGAATGTGTGCTTGCACATATATATTGTAGGAAAAGGGAAATGAATTTATATCATAAAATTTCTTAAATGCCAAGCCTTCTAAAAGTTTTGTCAAGACTGAAATATTTGCACCACTTTTAGACTTTTGTCCTTTCCCCTTTAGTAATTCTAGTACTCAATATTTTGTATTATTTGCTTTTTTTTTTTTAGTCATTCCATGGCGGGCCGGTTGCCGGCTTCCACTGCGCACAATATCCCATATCAGACTTGACAAGAGGGAAGAAAGTAGGTGCTGGGACGTGTAAAAACTAGATCGTATATGTTCACATTTTCTTAGAATTTTACTAAAAACTCCTATTACAACCAAGCCCTAGAAACAACAGAAATCCATTCTAAACATAACAAAGATGGGTCCAAGTCGTATTGTTGGGAAACTCCTAATGACAAACGAAAATTTCTGCTTACCACGCTATGGGAAAATGAAAGATTTCTAAAACAGAATTGGACTGGGATCGTACGTAGCAACCACATATCCACATTATCCCCACCAGGTTACCACTTGAGCTCATCCTAGTTATGGATTTATAACTTAATATCTCACCTTCCCGTCCCTTAAAAGGTCAAAGCCTCCAAGGTAGCTGTCTAAGATTAATTTTTCATAGAAAACCTTAAATGCTTTTCTTCTAAGAATTATATATAGTACTCCATTTTTATGGTCCGCCATCACCTCACACGTGAAGGTTGATAGGAGAGCTAGTATTGGATCTTTACCTTGTATCGTGCATCATTAGTTTCATGCACTGGTACCTCCTCTGCAAGCGTTTCATGTCTCTCGTCGAAACTCTCTTCCAAAGGAATACCTGAAACGTAGAATATAAGAAAATGAGATAAAGGTACATATATACTAAGCTATGACATGTTAATTGAATCCCACCATAGGTAGCAGCGGCAATAAGTAATGGCTTGCAACTAAGATAGAGCAAAAATCGAATCTAAACTAATTAAATCGGTGAAATCGGATCAAACTGCAGGTTTTATTTGGTTTAAAATTTTATTCGCTTTGGTTTGATTGATTTTTGACATATAAAAAATAGATTTGGATTAATTCAGATTTATCAGTAAATTAAATCATTTTCAAATTGAATCGGACCGATTTTTAATAAAATAATGATATTTTAATTAGGGTGCTGTTTATATTGGAGTATTAATATATTAAAAAATAATTTTAAATTTATGGTGTTGTTTATAATTTGATTTCATGTTAATTAGTCTTTAAACCCTAAGTGACTTACTTATTGGATTGTTTATTTTTTTTGTAATGCGTTGGAGATCTTTATCTTAATCCTTAATGATAGTGTTTGTTTAAGAATTTCATTTTGTTGAGTGGCAACATCTTATGTCAATTTTAATTATTTTACTTGATAAATTCTCTTGATGATATTCTTATGTGAAAAAAGAAACAAGTCTTCATGAATTACAAAATAATAATAATATAAATCGATAAATCAAACCAAATCACACCATTTAAATCACGTTGGTTTGATTTGATTTTAATTTTTTATCGGTCCGATTCAGTTTCTAGAAATGCCAAATCATTTAGGACTGGTTCAATTTAGATTTGAGCATGAAACCGGTCCAAACTGAAGCATACTCATCCCTATTTACAACATGATGAACAAAACAAAACAAGTAAATCTCTATAAGTCAGTTTTGTCTGCATAAATTCTTTACCTAGTAGCATTTATTATAAATTGTTTGCCTAATACCGTTTCTTAATTCATCATATATTACTGTTCTTGGGTGATGACGCTCAGTCTTCCTAGGGCTCACATGGAACCCAAGCACCAAGGAATATTGGAGGAGAGGATGTAGAGGATTTGTGGAACAATTGGAACATTTATAGCAATCATGCTATGCTCGCTCAAAGAGATAAGGCAAGGACAATAGGGTTTATTTTCCCAATGAAAAAGTGATGATAAGGTCTGAACTTAGGTATAGCTTTGGATATTTTGTGTTAAAAATTTGAAAGTATGTTTATGAAACTAATATACGATGGTGTTGCTCTGAACTCGGCAATGAATGTTCACATCAAGGTTCTTTTTTATGTAATCGCCAAGAAGAATGGTAGCACAATTAATTTTTAATATTTTATTAAAATCAGAGAACTTGATATTCTCTCTAAGCCGCTACAAATAGGAAAAAGAGAGAGAGAAGAGTGCTAACATTCATAGATGAGGGATTCAAGAGGCCCAAGGTGCAGCTGGCTTCGAAATGCCTCTGGAATGGTCACCATTAGGTGTAACGGCGTAAGACCATCTTCATTCCGACTTGTCATCAGTTGTGGATACTGCTTTGCTATCTCCAATGCCAGCTCTACAAAACATGCATAGGAACAAGCAATGATTGGTGCTGAATCTCCAATAAAAAGCCTTGTGCTTAATAAAAAGCATATATTATATGACTGATGGTAGTTACATAGTATAATCCCAAAAGCAAAGGTAAGATCTTTCAATTCTCCTGGTAATATTGCAGTGAAATTGAATTCTGCTTAATTTGTTGCTAATCTCTAAATTCATGCCAAAAACTTGGCAAAAAAAATGAATGAACTCAAAGATAATGTTCAGAAAGATCAATATGTAGTACTATTGATCCCTATGGATGTTTTCCCTTTTGAGGTCAGGTAGAGGGCAATCTGATCTTGTGCCTCTTACTATGATCCAAACCTGATCTTAAAATGCCTTTATAGTTATGTAATAACTCTTGGCCTAAAACTCACTGACTACTACTCAGCCTTTCTTTCTTTTTTTTTTTTTTTTTTCTTTTTTTCTTTTTTTTGAAATTACAGCCTCCATTACTCACCAGACTTCATTAACAGTATTCAGAGGACTACTAATCTGGAAAACAAAATGTTGTATAATTCACTAGCTGTCGTAGCAGCCACTATTAGCCTCTATCATTGGAAATTGCCAGTTATAGCAGTTCTATATTTCATAAAAATTAACAATGCGATACGATTTTGTAGCTAGTGATGCCACCAAAACTATGCTGTCATGATAGTTAATTATATTGCCGCTATAACGTATCAAAGGCTGTTACTTGCAACTATGAGTTATCAAATAAACATGGCTCAGCATTAGACACCAGAGACCAACGGAGGATGATACTTTGCTCAAAAAAAAAAAAAAAAAAAAGGGTGTATGGTACCAGGTGCATTGCCCATGATGGCTAAATGCAGCATAGTGGCACCGCCCTTCCTCCTTGCGTGCACGCTGCTGCCGTACTCCACCAGCTTCCAGAAGATTCGCCTTCGTCCGAATATCGCCGCCTTGTGCAGCGGGATCTCCATCTGGTTGTTGCAGAGATGGAGCAGGTCGTCGCTCTGTTTGACCAATGCGTCCACCACGCTCTCATCTCCCTTCGCCACCGCCACATGGAGGGCTGTGTCGCCATTAAAATTCCCAATGATTAGGTTCATGGGCGGCATCTGCTCTATCAACTCGATCGCGAGCTTGCTCTTCTCGTAGGCGATCACCACGCTGAGCAAAGGGTCCTCCGATAGGTTCACATGTGCTGCCTCCCATGTGAGACTCTGAACATGCTGCAGGAGCTTCTCCAATTTGTCATGCCGTATAGCATCGTCCAAAGCGTGGAACCTTTGGGGGAACTGCCTGTCCAGATATACGAAAGGCTTGCCCGAGTTATTTCTGTGAGGGATGCCTGAATCATATTTAGCAGTAATGTCTGGATTGGCCATGATGGGGGAGACTTGAAAGAGAAGGTGGTAGGCTCTTGCTTCTGGATTTTATGAACCTTGATTGGCCAAATAGAGCATTATATAGACATGATGAAAGGTGATTTGAATTGGATGCCTTGCTTGGTTCTGCTAATTAATTTGCTTGCAGTTGGAGGATTGCAAGTGCATCTTGTCGGATTCTGTGAGGGCTAGCCGTCACTCTTGTAGGCATTTCTTCAGAGAGAAGTGCCACCATGCCACACCTATCCAAGCCTTTTTAACATGGGATAGTGGTTTAAATTAGCTAGTTGAGTTGTTTCTAAGGGACGACAAATTAATATTTAAATAATGCTTTCTTCTCGATCGAGCTTACTTAGATATTCAATCCAACACAAATCTGATTAGGTGATAGTTGCATACCAAATCTGACCTGGGTATTCTGGTGGATTAGTCCACCTTACTCTTAGCTCTGTTCTCGTAATTTAAGATCTACATGCTCTGTAAATTAAATTTCTGCTGAAACATATGACCTGGACCTGGGGAGCTCAAGTATGGTGCCTACAACGCCTAAAAACGAAGCTTAAGTTCATTCCTGACCATAACCTAACCCACCCTCTTTTTTTTTTTTTTTTTTTTTTTAAATAATTGAACTGCAAGATTCAAGCATGCTTTTTAATGCCAAAAATGGTGAAAGAAGGATATCATTTCAAAGCTACAGCAACGGCAAATGAGCATGTATTCACAAAGCAATTAGTTCTCAACCCACTTGGGACATGGTCAAAACATGTATTCACAAAAGCCTTATCATATGTACCCAAAAAACAAAGGCCTTATGAAAGGACAATGGGAGATTCTCTTCCCATTCCACATAAATCAAGAATCCATCAAGCTTTACTGGGAGGGTTCTCCTGGTGATTACTCCCCGTGAATTTCCTTCTCTTAAGATCAAGGTTAATTAGATTAATCTCTAATAACGTCAGCAAAGTCTGGATTATCCTTGGAGACTGCTCTTCTCCTTGCGATCCTCCACACGAAGAGTAATACTAAAATCCCATCATTATAATCCCTTGGACACTGCAACGTGATTCTCACTTCAGAGAATTACTCCCCGAAAGCTCTTCGAAGTAGTCTTTATGGTGCTCATCCAGAGATTCCCCACAAAGAACGCACCATTTACCAAATCCACCCTTCCAGTAGACTGAAGTGTGGAAGGTTCATCTGCTCCATATTCGTTTCTTGAAGAGCTCTAAATGAGATCACAATTAGATTCCGTAATAAAGTTCTGAACAGCTTGCCTTTTTTTTTTTTTTTTTTTGGTGAAAAGTTCTTAGCTGGCCTCTTAGTTGGCAGGTCAGGACCGCTGATGTTCCATACTTCCAGCTAATTGCCAACAACATAACTATGGTATCCCATAAGTGAGGAGCATGGGACCGGAAAGAAAAAAAAAAAAAAGATTACAGGAACATCCCTCAATTTAATCAATTTTATTCATATCCCTTCAATTTTTCAAAATATCAAATTAATCTTTCAAATTTTGATATATTTCAAAATGATCCTGCATCCGCTTACCAATAAAAGCATTAGTTTCTATTTTAACAGATAAAAATATTCTTATGCATATACGAGGATCGCCAGTAAGAAACGAATAGAGTAGAAAGAACCACCATTAAGAGAGAAGGTGGGATCATGGAGGTTGGTATAGAGGAGGAAGGAGGCATCAAAGGAAGACCTTATGGATGGCTTGGAGGAGGAAGAGAAGAAGAGGGAAGGGAAGGAGGGTCATCGACAAGGAAAAGAAGAATATAGAGAGCCACTGTAGAGAAAAATGGCTTACAAAGGAATGGAGAAGAAAACGACATAAATCAAGAATCCATCAAGCTTTACTGGAGAGGTTCTCCTGGTGATTACTCCCGTGAATTCCTTCTCTTAAGATCAAGGTTAATTAGATTAATCTCTAATAACGTCAGCAAAGTCTGGATTATCCTTGGAGGACTGCTTCTTCCCCTTGCGATCCTCCACACGAAGAGTAATACTAAAATCCCCATCATTACCCTTGGACATTGTAACATGATTCTCACTTCAGAGAATTACTCCCCGAAAGCTCTTCGAAGTAGTCTTTATGGTGCTCATCCAGAGATTCCCCACAAAGAACGCACCATTTACCAAATCCTACCCCTTCCAGTAGACTGAAGTGTGGAAGGTTCATCTGCTCCATGTTCGTTTCTTGAAGAGCTCTAAATGAGATCACAACAGATTCCGTAATAAAATTCTGAACAGCTTGCCTTTTTTTTTTTTTTTGGTGAAAAGTTCTTAGCTGGCCTCTTAGTTGGCAGGTCAGGACCGCTGATGTTCCGTACTTCCTGCTAATTGCCAACAACATAACTTGGTATCCCATAAAAGTGAGGAGCATTGGACCAGGGGAAAAAAAAAATAATAATAAAAATATTTTCAATTTTAATCAATTTTATCCATATCTCTTCGATTTTAAAAAATATAAACTAATCTTCAAATTTTTAATATATTTCAAAATGATCCTACTACCTGCTTATCAATAAAAAATATTAGCTTTTATTTTAACAGATAAAAATATTTTTATACATATACGAGGGTCGCCAGCAAAAACGGATAGAGATAGAAAGAACCACCATTAAAAGAGAAGGTGGGATCATGGAGATTGATATAGAGGAGGAAGGAGGCATCAAAAGAAGACCTTATGGATGGCTTGGATGAGGAAGAGAAGAAGGGGTGAAGAGGAAGGGAAGGGAAGGAGGGTCATCGACGAGGAAAAGATAGAGATATAGAGAGCCACTGTAGAGAAAAACGGCTTACAAGCGGAATTGGAGAAGGAAAACGACGATGAGGAGAAGTAGGTGAGGAAGAGAGGAAAGAAAAGTTGCTGGCAAGAAAAAAGTAGAGATGGAGAGAGTTGCCATAGAGGAGGAGAGCTGATAAACAGACTTGGAGGGGGAGGAGAAATGTACAAGGAAAAAGAGAAGGAAAAAGTAGGGGTCACAAGTGAGGAATAGACAGAGATGGAGGAGAAAGGCTCATCGATGGGCTTTGAGGAGGAAGATGAGAATGAGAAGTGGGTAAAAAGAAGAAAAGGAGGATAAGGAGGGATCACTAGCAAGAAAAAGACAGAGGTAGAAGGAGCCGTCATAGAGAGAGGGCTCATTGTCAAGTTTGGAAGAGGAGGAGGAGTAGATAAGCAGAAAGAGAGGAGAAAAGGGATATTGGTGAGGAATAAGCGGAGGTGAAGGAGCCACTATGAAAAGAGAGGACTAATAGGTGGACTTGGAGGAGGAGGAAAGGGAGAATAGGTAACGAAAGGGAAGGAGGAGAAGGAGTCACCGTCAAGAATAGATGAAAATAGAGAGAGCCATTGTGGGAAGAGAAGGCTCATGGGCGAGCTTGGAGGACGAGGACAAAGATAAAAAAGGATGAGGAGAAAAGAGAGGAAGGGAAGAGTAAGAAGAAGAGACGTCGATGATGGAGGTGGAGAAGGGGAATAATTAAAGAGGAAAGAGGAGAGAGAAGAAAGGTGAGGGCAATTTGATCATTTTATAAAACAATGATATTATATGATAATCATATGATATCATTTTATTAACGAAGATAAATGATAGAAGTATTTTACAACAATTTGAAATTTTTTTTAATGTAAAGTGGAGGAAATAGGACTATGCCTCCCCAAATTTATTAGCAACAAAAAGGATCGCTTATGTACAAGAAATAGAGCACAAATTTTGCTTAAGCAAAGAGTGAGAGTTATGGTGCAAAATAGAGGTTAAATAACAAAGTAAAGAGGAGCAACACAAGGCTTGTCATATTTAAACAGCATCAAAGGGTGTAGGCTATCCAGGATTACTTTGTGGCTCTCTTGGTTGCTTGATGGGCTGAGACAACTCTAAAGCTTGGAAGAAAACAGAGCTTTCTAAATGATAGTATTAATAATAGACGACGATCTCTTAAGGAAAATACAATTATTTCTCTCAAGCTAAACATAACAAATGATTACAATAACTAACTGATCCCATCCTTTTCTTAAGGTGATCTTGATCGCCTTCTCTTCTCGATCTATGTATCCATGCAGTCCTTCGGCCAACTTTTGATGTTCAATTGGATTCTAACAACAAACTATAAGCTCCTAACAAATGGACATTTCAAAAATAGATGATTCATCACCTTTGTGTTGGCATCAGAAAATGAACATCTTGAAACGACTCCCCCATCCTTTCTTAGATATTACCTCCCTTGTGTTAAGCTTGTTTGTCAAGAGCAGCCACATAAATACTCTAGCACCTTGAGAATTTGAAGAGCTAGTTTGGTATTTTTTAAAGTTGAAAAGTATAAGTGAAGTTAGATTAAAATTAAAAGGGTGTTCTTGTAATTTATTGAGAAAAAGAAAATACCAACTACAATCAAAATGGAAGGGATTAACAAGTGTGCAAGTTCTTTTTCTTTTTTTTCTTAAAAGAGAAAGGAAGGAATCGCTACTATAGATAGAACTAGATATTCGGATATGCATTATTCAACACGTCAATTCTTTTTTTCAGTCACTCTTTCAGTTCCCATTTTGGATTTGTATATTTCTGTTACGGCCAATCCCCAAATGTACCTGACTCCGGTGAAGAGCAACCTACAAAAGAAGTCCACTAATCGGAGTTCTATTCGACAGGAACCCTTTAATGCCTAAATCAATGGGAGTGGTGAACGAAATATTTTAAGTAGAACTCGGCAGATTATTAGCCCAGTCAAAGCCTCTCACCGTCGCTATCCCCTTACCTCCTTTTTATAGGCAACTTAGGTATAACCATCGAACACATGGAGTCCCGCTTTTTATGGTACTAAAGGATAATTAATCCCTATTATCGAGCCATAATCATGGAGTTAATGGATAATTTATGCCCACTAACAATCATGGTACGTGGTTGTTATCCATGATTGTGGTATCATGATTGTAGGAAGTCGGTCATTAGTTAGTTGGCAATTAGTCAGTCGGCCATTATGATGTTGGTTCGGTCATGAAGATGCTGCTTCGTCATGATGGTCAGTCGACTATGATGTCAATCATCATTAGACAGTCGATCATGAAGATATTGCTTCGACCATGATGATCAGTGACTATGATGGTCAGTCGGTCATTAGGCAGTCGGTTATGAAGATGCTGTTTCGGTGATGATGGTTAGTTAGCTATGATGGTCATCGGCCATTAGAAAGTCGATCATGAAGATGCTGCTTCGGCATGATGGTCAGTCGGCCATGATGATACTGCTTCGGCCATGTCAGTCGGTCATATCAGTTGGTCATGACAGTCGGCATGTCAATTGATCATGTCGCAGTCGACTATTTGGCAGTCGACAGTTTGACAGTTAGTAGTTTGGCAATCGACTATTTGGCAGTCGACCCTTAGGCAGTCGGTCATTTGGCAATCACCATTTGGCGGTCGATCCTTAGGCAGTCGGTCATGATGATACAGATTCGATCATGATGATTTGCTTCGACCATGACCTGTAGACTTAAAAAAAAATGGATGACCGATAAAAGTATTAAAACCTCATCTTATAAAAATTGAATTGTGAAAGTTCCTTCCTTCCAGAGCCTCCTCTTTTGAGATCTCTTGTCTCTTCTTATATAGGTATAGAGCAAGGGACCGATCTCGAATCAGAGGAGCAGATCCGATTATTCCAACAGTTACCCCCACTCTTAAGTCCAAGGTGACCTAACACATTGGACGATGGGAGTTAGCATATCTTTACCATGACTTCGAGCCCTGATTATGTGGTCATTTCGACTGCAAATATTAATGATTCTCGCAAAAACAAATCTCCAGCCATTTTGCTATTTCTTTCTCGACTCTCTTCTTTTTTTTTAGTTATTGGACTTTAGTCCGATTTTTCTATGTCGTTGGACCTTTAGTTCGATTTTTGTAGCCTTTAATCGATAATGAAAGAAATTTTCTAAGTGCTAAGTCTCCCTAAATGCGATCATCATTCATCATAGATGACTATTGCGGAGTCGAGTTGATATATTTTCTGACTGGTTGTGGTCGAGTCTGTATCTTTCATTCGATCGTGATCGAGTCGGCATATTGTTCCATCCGATCGTAGTCGAGTCGCATATTCTTTCGTTCAATCATAGTCAAGTCAGTATATTATTCCGTCTGACCATAGTCGAGTCAGCATATTGTTCCATTCGATCGAAGCTGAATCAGCATATTTTCTGATCGAAGAGTCATCCGATTGAAATTAGTATGTAGATTCGACCGATCAGAGTTGGTATGTAGAGTCATCCGACCATAGTCGGCATATCGATTCGATCGATGGAGTTGGCATGTAGAGTTAATCGATCAAAGTCGGTTTGTAGATTTGACTGACCAGAGTCAGCTTGTAGATTTGATCGATTGGAGTCGGCATGTAGAGTCATCTAACCATAATTGGCATGTAGATTTGACCGATGAAGTCAACATGTAAATCGATCAATCGGAGTTGATTTGTAGATTCGACAGACCAAAGTCGGCTTGTAGATTCGATCGACTAGAGTCAGCATGTAGAGTCAACCGATCAGAGTCGGTTTATAAATTCAACCAACAGAAGTCAGCATATAGATTCAACCGACCAAAGTCAGCTTGTTGTAATTGCCGAATATGTCGAAAGCTGGCATGTCATGAATGTTAGGGGGCTAGGAGTCGGCACGTTGCGAGTACCGAGAGTATTGTCAATGCGGAGTGCGGCAGGATGGCCGTATCTTGATGGTATAGCCTGTGGTGCCAGCTCCTTTGGTTGATGTTATCGTTGTTCTACAGTCTGTTGAAGACTGTGAACAGCTTCGATGAGTGTCTTTATCTCAGCTTTGAGGTTTATCTTAGTAATGATGGACGTATTCTAGATTTTTTCTCTTGTCGAGATAGTGGTGGCTCGATATGATGGGAACATCGAGTCGGTCATCATTTCGAAGATGGAGACGAAGATCATTACGGGAATGGTGACTGTGCTTCGATGGCACTATGTGCGACGCTGGCTCCTCCATCATCGGTTGCTATGGTTGTTGTTGTGTTTGCTGCTATTGGAGGCTGTGCACTGTCTCCATCAGTATTTTCACCTACTGCACCAGAACAGCAAATTATTGAGTGTCCACGATGATGATTGGACGTGAGGAGCTGAGCTCTATCGGTGAAGATGGAGGCAATGGATCTTTCCAGTGGAAAGACTGCCTAGCGAGCCGATGGAGATGTTCTGGGCTCTTATTTTCGCCATGATTGGATTCGTTCCGTCCCTTAGCTATCTGATGCACTAATCTATTACGCTAATCCCCAAATGCGTCTTACTCCGATGAAAATAACCTGCAAAAGAAGTCCATTGATCGGACTTGTATCCGATGGAGACCCTCTAATGCCTAAGTCAGTGGAGAGTAATGAATAGGATATTTTAAGTACAATTCGATAGAGTATTAGTCTGGTCAAAGCCTCTCACCATCACTATCTCCTTACCTCTCTTTTATAGGCAACTTAGGTGTAATCATCGAACACGTGGAGTCCCACTTTTTATGACACTAAAGGATAGTTAACCCCTATTATCGGACCATAATCATAGAGTTAGTAAGAAGTTTATGCCTGTTAACGATCGCGGTATGTGGTTATTACCCATGATTGTGGTATCATGATTGTAGACAGTCAGCCATTATGATGTTGGTTCGGTAATGAAGATACTGCTTCGGCCATGATGGTCGGTTAGCCATGATGGTCAGTCGGTCATTAGGTAGTCGGCCATGAAATACTGCTTCGACCATAATGGTCAATCGGCTATTAGGTAGTCGGCCATAAAGATACTGTTTTGACCATGATAGTCAGTCGACCATGATGATACTGCTTCGGCCATGAAGATGCCGCTTCAGCCATGTAAGTCGATCATGGCAGTCGGCCATGTCAGTCGATCGTGACAGTCGGTCATGTCAGTCGGTCGTATGGCAGTCGATCGTTTGACAGTCGGTTGTTTGACAGTCGGTAGTTTGTAGTCGGCCATTTGACAGTTAGCCCTTAGACAGTCGGTCGTTTAATAGTTGGCCATTTGGCAGTCGGCCTTAGGCATCGACCCTTAGGCAATCAGCCATGATAATGTAGGTTCAGCCATGAAGATATAGGTTCGCTATAATGACTCTGCTTCGACCATGACCTACAGATTTAGAACAAAAATGGGATGACTAGAGAAGGTATTAGAACCTCACCTTATGAAAGCTGAATTGTGAAATTTTTTTTTTTCAAAGCCTTCCTCTTGGGATCTCTTGCCTCTTCTTGTATAGATGTAGAGCAAGTGGCCGATCTCAAATTGGAGGGAACAAATCCAATTATTCCAATAATTTTTTTCTGATTTTTTTTTTTTTTTTGAGGAATGATTGAGGAAGTGAAATTCTTCCCCCACAGTTATTCATCAAAATAATAGGCTTGGGAAAGAAAGAAACCTGTGCATGAGATGAGCATGTGCAGATTAGACAAAGGATCAATGAGATCAAATGGGCCTCATAATCATCAATTAGTCCTGGAGCCAAGTTTAAAGCTCCATGTGCCTCTCAATCACCTTGCCGGTGCATAAATTTCCCCAATTTGGAAAGTGCGAATAATAGTTTTTGGAGAACATCACATTACTCAATTCCTAACCAGGCAGTAAGTCACAATTTTCTTTGCCAAAAAATAACATGAGAATAAATAAATAAATATTTAAAAAATATGATAAATCAAGGGAAAGCAACGTTCACCCTAATTAGCCAGGCGACCATTAAGTTAGTTGTCGCTCATTTTGCGTACCAAAAAAGATTCTGTGCATTATAGTGAGAAAAATAATAAAATAAAATAAAAATCCTAGGTTCAGTTATTGAATTAGCCTCAGCTTTTTCTGAATGATTCAACGATCTCAATGATGCATCGACCCGGCACAATGACAACCGTGAATGCTCTCATAAAATCTTATAGTGGACTCGCACAATAGAACTCCGTATCAAATTGTCCGTGTGAAAGTCCAGAAGAAATGGTCTCGTTCAATTCCCCCGATAGAGAATCGTGGTCCAATTGCACACCTTATCTCCAGGAAGTGAAACACCTTCAACAAATCACACCAACCCATTGCCCGAATCCAACTTTGACACGGAGCTGTCCCTCTTTCTCATACCCCGAGCCGAACATTCTTCCATGGAGATCGACATCTATGCCCTTTTCTTGTTTAAGAATCATTTTCCGTCTCTGTAAGTTCTCTTCTCCCTTTGTGTTGGTTTTAGTTTAAATGGTTGCGAGCGAGAAGAATGATCCAAAAGGATCGTTGGAAGCGATGTGATCACTGTAGCTATTACAAGTGAGCTTGAACAGGATCCGAAAGCAAGATTTGCCATAGGTGATACAGCATCATATTGGGATGACCTTTTTTTTGAAATCAAATATTATTTTTTTAAGATATGTAACTTAAGGCCAATCACCATGGAATTTCTTTTTCAAGAAAGATTTTGTTTAAATAACATATCTCCCAATCCTAAAAAATTAGACAGAGAGATAGAAGTCAAAATCTACCTCATATGGTATTTTAGTTTTTTTTCATAATTATTTCTATTAGTCATATTTATTTTTAAAGATCTAATCTTATTCAAACAAAAGAAAAAATTCAACCCTCATTATACAAGAAATGATCTCATTACTGTAATAAATAAAGATTATGTATCTCAATTTATAAGATGTGGATCACCAATAAAGGAAAAAGAGACATAATCCATTACATTCTTGTTGTGCAGTTATCTCCAATATTTAGAGATCAGGATTTACGATCTACTAAAGAAAACAAGGATGGAAACCATCTCCAAGCAATGCTAAATGGTTCAGTCATGAGGCAAGTAAATAGGTGTTTTCTGATTTTTGGTTCTGATTTAGTAGGAGTTAAACCTCTCAAATAGAGAGACCTTTGATTCAAGAGAATCACCAGATTTGATATGGATAGCTACAGATATTCAGAAGGATCATCACATTTAATGTTGACCATATTAGTTACTGTAGGTATTCAGGAGGATCAACAGACTCGATGTAACTAATTTTAGCATTTACATGTAGATAGTAGGATCACTTGACTCTACGTGAATCATTTTAACTACTATGAGGACTCGATATAAATTACTTCAATTGCTATGAGTAGAGTTAAATATAGTCTAGAAGCGAGATCTATCATATTAAATGTTGAGTTATGGGCTAAACTTCCAAAAGCTATAATTTGTCCATATGATGTTCGATTAAATTGATTTTTTTTTTTTGAAAAATAATATAACTTTTCAAGATATACAACTTAAGGCCAATATCCTAGGAGGTTGACATGGACCAAAATTCTATCATTTGGGCTCTAAAATGAGCCAATTGAAATAAAAATATCCTTTTTGAAAAGGACTTTAATCGGACGTATCTTTCAATTTAAAAAGAATCAAGTGAAGTGATAAAAGGAAGAGTTGATGTAAAAATTGAGATATACTTATAGAAGAATTTTAGTTTTTTTAAAATTTATTTATACTGATTAAATCTGTATCTAGAAAGAGAGTTTCTATAAAAACTAGAAAGAGAAATCTAATCTAAGTAGTGCAGGAGCGGAACTCACCATTATAAATAAAGATTGTATACCTTAGTTTTAGATCATTAATAACAAGGGGACCTAAGGCTTACTTTTGCAGTTCTTTCGTTATTTTCTAAATTTCTTTGAATAGATTCAAATAGAGTAGATTGAAAAAAATCTTTTTTCTCTCCAATCGAATCTAGATTCGAGTTGAACGGGTTGAGAAAATTCTTTCGTATCCCAATCAAACCATGGAAAGAAGTAGTACTGTGGAGAAGGTGGAAAGCGAGGAAATAATCACTGCCATTTAAAAATCCACCTCCATTGCATGGAATGTGCTCATGCAGTTGAGAAGTCAGTCATAAGAACACAAGGTGAGTTTAGATGCTTGGACTTAAACATCTGCAGCTTCTTTTGTCCTAGTTATTTCAATAAGCTTAATTTGAGCAGTTTGGTCATAATGTTGTAAATAATAGTACTGAAAGGTGGAACAGGGACACTAACTTTATAGTTTTATTTAACAGGAGTTCATAAGGTGGATATCGAAGCTGAGACAGGAAAAAATTTCAGTGAAAAGTGTGTTTGACCCGGTGAATATTCACAAATGAATAGAAAAGAAGGCCAGAAAAAGGAAAAATTATTGATTAGAGCAGTTCTACTATGTTACGCTGGACCATCCAATAAAAGATCACCATATCATTTATTATTAGAAAAAGGTGCACTATTATTTAAATTTGATTGAAAATTTTGAATGAAAAAGAGTTTCATGATTACCAAGCCAATATTTTTTGCTATTTTGAATAGAAAAAAAGTTCATTTTCTTGGATAATATGAAGATAGATGTGGTAGAATTGTTCTAATTGATAATTTCTCCAGAAAGAGAGTTGAGCTGATATTACCCAGGCCCAAGGAGGAGGATAAGCCAATGTTTACACTCATCCCAGGAGGTTGCAAAAATGACAAACATAAAGGTTAACATGCACTGTAAGAACTGTGAATACAACCGTCAAATGAATTTACTGAAACCTCAAAGGTGTGGATCTTTTGAAAAATCATCTTCTTCCATGGATCTCCCATAAGATATCTAATTTTTTTGGTTGATAAAAAAGGTGTCCACACTGTTAAAATGAATCAAGATGCACAGACTTGCCCTGTGGTTGGTGCCATAGAGGAAAAGAAGTTGATCAAATACATTGGCATGAAGACACGCAAGCATGGAGTAATTGTACCCGAACTGATCAATAGGAAGGCTGAAAAGGAAGGAATAAAAGAGAGTTGAATTGAAGGATGCCAAAGAAAGAGTAGAAGTGATTAAGCAGAAAGAGGAAGTGAAAAGCAAGGATATAGATGTCCCTTACTTCATCCACTGCACACATGAACCCGAGTGGTGTAGTAATGAAAACACAAATGCCTGTCATGTGATGAAGATGTGAGGTCAAAAAAAAAAAATGAAAGAATCAATGCTATTTCGGTATGATATTCTCATACTTATATGGACAAATAGAGCCCGGGGTTCAGCATCTATACATGTGGACATGAACATGATTGAGAAATGTTACGGTGCGTGTCCCTTCTACAGAAAGATAAACAATTCTATGAGAAAAGGAGATTGACATTAAGTAAGCAGAACATGTCGCATTACTAAAGAAAAAAGCTCAGGAGAATATTTGTTGCATGTAAAGAATTAAGCAATTATATCAAAAATTAAACCAAATAGAGGACTACGACTATAATTATAGTTTGGGAAGCAACTAACTATTTGGTATAGGATTCCCACAGCATAAACTTATGAGTACATTGGGATGGCATGCATTTTCTCTTGATAACCATTGCACAAAATCACTAAAATTATGTGAGATGCTTTGGCCTCGTGAAGAGCACTTGGCTGAGGAAGCCAGGATTTATTAGGGTAGGAAAAGTGAAGGCAAGGCAAAGAAATCATGCAAGTAGTAATGAGAAGAAACCTGAAGCTACTTTTCTATATAACCGACCGTATGTGATGAGGTTCTTTAAAAGTTTGTTTTCTGTTAGGCAACAGTACCATCTAGACATGTAGAATAAATTGCCTCTAACCAAATGACAAGATGCATGACGAACAAACGTAATCTTGCTTCACAAATTTAGATTCAACTATCAACTGCATTCAATTTTAGGAAGTTGCTTTTGGCATGGATTTTACTGCTCCTTTGAATCTCTAAATTATTCAAAAGATAGCAAGAAAATAAAACAAGACCATGTTCTGTCCAAAAATAGGATATCCACTACATGTTGCAAACCCTAGTAGGAGAGCCACTGCTACAACAGACAGGATATATCTAAAAAGAAAAGAAGTAGAATAATCAATGAAAATTGTCATAAGTGGATAATCTTCAATAACGTCATCAAAATCCGAATTCATATAGGCTTGTAAAGATTGTTTAGGATGAACCTGTAAGCAAATAAAATTTTATTGAGTGAACTAGTGTTCAACCATGAAACGTAGTTAATCAATACTGAATTGAATAAACTAAATTGCATCGCTTGGGAGCCAATATTTCCCCAGCACAGTAGCTAGGCAGTTAAGCTTCATAGTGTCCATTCTGTCTTAGCCTAATGCTTCCTTATGTACTTCAAAATATTTATACCATGAAATGACAATGGATAAAGAAAGTGAAGTCCAAAGCCCACTGAACTCATCAGTGAAATCGTATGCTTAATTAGTCACTTCCCCATCCCCAGAGTAGGAGATCACAACAGAAAGCAATTAAGATACATGATAAATAGATTATGGGCATCATCATAATATTGCTTCCTTTTCTTAGTGAGTGCATGGTTAGTACCCAAAAGACCTTATCCCAGATCGGTTATATTGCCCTTAACTTAAAAAGATTAAAATAGCTAGCTTAGGAAATACCATGGCAAGATAAGGTGGATGTAGCAAAAAACATGGTGGAAGAGATATTTCTTGTTATGAGAGTGGAGGATATATTTCTTAAGCTAACTAATCTCACATTAATGTTTTGTTGAGAATGTTCAAATGGCAAGCATTTAATTGTCCAAGTTATTTTCATTTCACTGTTCATCTACTTACACAATGATCAAAAGGATTTGCGGGGAATCGAAGTTATTTCATTATGAGATTATTTTTGCTTAACAACTGATGCAAAGCATCAAATATCTACCCAACTCATTAGTCCTCACAATTAATATACCTTCTGCTTCAGAATTCATCAACTGCCAATTGTCTGGCAAGTAGTTTACGTGATTATTATCATATCGATTTATAAATATGGTGGGCATCATTTATATAATTAATTAAAACTCTTAAACAACTTGGTTGGGCTTTAATTGTATATGAATCTGGCAGTGGTTATGTTTTGTATGCAATCATTTGAAGAAAAAACTGCTCTTAGTTACTTTTATGACTTGCATCTATGTCTATTTATATTCTTATCTGTATCTGTCTTACACGCACAAAGACGACCATAGATTGTGTTTATGAGTGTGTAAGCCCGACTTGGGGACTTCGGTAATTTATTTTTCCTAGAGAATCGACTATAAGTTAAGACCGATAGAATCAGTGATAGAGGTGTAATAATCTATCTTGCCGGTAATCAAGTGATGTTAGTTAACCCCAACTTCAAAATTAGCTAGGTCAGCATCCTGTAAAGATATTATCCTGTTCTGCCAACGATATGTACACTACTTCCAGTGCGGAAGTATTCAGTATGAGATCATGATATGACCAAAGCTTAATTGATATGAACAAGTTCCCTTATTCTATAAATAAATAGTCAATTAGAATAAAAATTCAGATTGATCCAACACAGAATACTGATTGTGGAAAAGGCACAACCAGACTGAACAAACAACGATAGTTCAAACATTCATAAACCATATCACGAATAGCATGAGCTAAAACACCTGAAATTTTGTGATGAAATAACTTTCCGGATTACAAATACAAGTTTCAAAACATAAGAAATCAAGTACGAAACCGCAAGGATCCATATTAACAGCTTGGTAATGGTTAATTTTTCGTTATTATTGTTGTATAATCAGGCGTTTGCTCATCTGGCTCAAGTTATATCTATATTGAAATTTAAAGATGTCACAAGAGGGTATATGATGTTTTTTTGACGAATCAGGACATGTTTGACATTCACATCTATTCAAACTTCATTTGAATTCTTTTTATGGATTTCATCAAATAGCTTTGGGATCAACCTGAACCAAAGCTTAGTAGTGATTATGAAGAGACATAGCTTATAGCTTGGAAAATCTCAAACTTGTAATAAATATTTTCTAAACTCTATGCTAATTAGCTGGTAGAGTTCGATGACGAATTACTTTTAATGCAGTACAACTAATTCTAAACAATGGTGAAGAATGATCATTTTGTGGCAAAGAACAGGCACAGAAGCCTCTTACAAAGCATGATTGCTTTGTTCCCCTAAGATGGTAATTGTAAACATAAACAGCACTGCTGATTCCGTGAATGCGCAACTATTCAAAACCTTAGCATTATGTGATTTTGATGCTAAAAGGAAAGAAAAAGAGAAAAGAAGAAGATAGAAATGTTAAGAAAGTGTCGATTTAAGCATTCAAAGACCTTCTTCATGAAACCCAACTATATGTGCTAAATCTAAAGCGAACAATATGAAGATTTAGCTCAAAACAATCAAAAAAACCGCATTACTTGTAGAAGAGGCAGCGCCAGAATGAAGAAATCAACCGATGCAATCAAGTGCAAGTCATATGATTCGACATGCTCGGTTAGCGACTTCTACTACCAAATTTGCTAATTATCACTTACTGCTTTGTGTTGCAAATGACGTAACATGATAATCCAAGTTGTATTAAAATTCTTGCTCGTCTACCAGTGAAGATGACCAAATTAAAATAAGCTAAACAATGAAACATCGCATAAATATAGGAGCCAGCATTTACTTTTTCTTGACATTGTTGCCTTCAATGCACAACTCAAAGGAATCTTTGAATGTGCTTGTTCCAAGATTTCATGGAGACCAACATTTTAGATTTCAGATGCAAAGATAGAGAGCGAGAGGGTGAAGATTCCCCAGGAGCTTGTTCCGAGAAAATAAAAGCTCTCTCTATCAAAGACATGCACACGTGAGATTAAATTAAGATCTCCGTTTCAATTCCCAGAGAAGAAACCCTAGCCTATCATGTCCTACATTTTATTATTTTGGTCTTACTGAAGCAACTCTATAATGTAAATAAAACTAAACTTCCCATATACCTATTGCTTCGTTTCTTCATTCCTTGTCGTATTTCTTTACTCTTTTTAGTAATAGAAGCCAATATTATAGCACTTCACCCTCCAAACATTAATACCAGATCAACCCACATCAAACTCCAAATAGATTAGCAGACATGAAGTTTACCATAAAAATAATTTGTAGACATGAAAGTTGAAGTGGAAATTCTAGTAATGAATATAATTAGATAGTTATAACGGTAGAAGGAGAAAAGGAGAAATGCTGAACATACAAGGGGATGATTGTAGTAATAAACAAGTGTCAAGACCTGTGGCCTCAAACCTATTGCTTATGAAAAAAGAGTTTCCATAAATAACAGCAGCAACAACAAACTGAAGAAATGAGACATAGAAGAAGAAGTGGTAAAAACAGAAAGCCCAAGAAACCAAAATATCAGAACAAAGAAGAAGCTAATTGTACATGAATATCGTCAAATTGCATGCTAACCTCTTGCAGTAGCCTATGATATATCCATCCGATGTCCGGTGTCATCTCCCTCGTCCTCAAATCTCTAATAGATCATTTCTTGATTCACAGTTACACCACCATCAGTAAGGGGCCCGGCTAGCCACACCCCCGGTCCACCCGTGCCCGTCCACCGGCAACTGGCAGTTGTTCATCGTGAGCGGCAAATTGAAGAAGGGCAGCCCGGAGGAGGGGTCAGGGAACGGGTTCCCCCCACCGCCGGCGCCGCCGCCGCAGCTCCCACCGTTGCCGCCCTGCCCCAGGGACGCAGGTGGCTGCATCGGCAGTGGCGGCTCCTCCTCCTCGAGCGGGAGCCGCTCGTACGCGACGTTGGTGAACGAGGCGGCGATGACAATCACCGGGCCTGCGGCGAAGAGGGCACCGACGACGTTCCCGCCGACCACCTGCCCTTGTCCTCCGGCGAGGAAGATGGTAAGGCTGGTGGCCCCTGGCGGAGCGGGGGGTGGGAGGAACGAGCCGGAGAGGGAGAGAATCTCGAAGCGGCCGTGGAGGGTGACGACGGTTCCGGTGGCGGAGGGCTGGCGGAGGCTGACGTTGGTGACGGTACCGCTGCCGCTGAGGACGCAGATGCCCCGCTGGCGACGGCGGGCGTACGTGGCGACGCAGTCGAAGACGTCGCAACCACCACCGACCTCGAGGATGTGGGCCCGCAGTGAATTGGCGCTCTCCCTGGTGATGATCACGGGTGGCTTGGGCTTGTTCTTGGACCCTGGGGGGCGACCCCGGGGGCGCCTTCCCACCACGTCGCCTGTCCCCGCGCACGCCGCGACGAGATCGAGGCCCTGCTGGGCCGACGACGAGCCGTCTCGGTCCGCGGCGCCGGCGAATTGGCCGTTGCCGTCGCCGTCGTTGTTGCGGTGGTCGTCATCAGAGTCGGAGTTGTGGCGCTGCTGGAGGTGGAGGTCTGGGCGGTGGTGGAGCTGGTGGACGAATCTGGAGGCGGTGCCTAGATCCAGGCCAGCCATGGCCTCATCCAAGAAAAACAATAATATGATTAAAAAAAAATAGGAGAGCTTTTTTTTAATTTAAAAAAGTGGGAAAAGCGTGGGCAATCATATTTTAAAGAGAGTTTTTTTTTGGTTTATTGAGATTTTTTAAAGAACGAGATGAGAGGAAAAAAAACAAATAGAAAGAGCGGAGAGAGACAACTGGAGGAGAGGATCGAGTGCAGAGAAAAGGAGGTTGAACCGTTGAAGGGACAGAGACAAGCAGGTGCGAGGTTCCCCAGGAGTTGATGAAATGGATAGAATAATATAGAGAGAGAAAGTGAAAGAGAAGTAGGGGAAGGGAGGGAGCAGAGGCGCGTGGGTGTGCGTGGGAGGGAAGAGAGAGGGGGATTATGATATGATATGTGTATAGTGTTGATGGTGACATCTTCTAGGGTTTATTACACCTATTTAACTAGGGTTAGAGGGGTGTTAACCTATGGTTAGCTAAAGAGCGGGAGCAAGTGGATGGAGCGTACTGCGGCGGATAGGATCCACTCCTCTCTCTCTCTCTCTCTCTCTCTCTCTCTCTTTCTCTCTCTCTCCTTATTCCTGGTAGAGGAGCCCAGCTCCTCGGCTCCGGCTTGTATCGGCTCCCCCGTTACCTACCGCGGGAAGCTCTGGCTGAGGTTTTCCTCACCCACCGCCACACACCCCCCCCAACTCCCTCCTTTTTTTCTCTTTTTTCTTTTTCCGGGTAAAATACCTCTCCGGTTTTTGTAAGATTGGAATATATACTGCAACCGCTAGCACAAAAATTTCTATGAAGACCGTTGGTTCGTAGTTCGTATTAAAATTTGAAAATATCCTTACCAAGAAGAAAACATGTCCCTGCCGTTTGTTAGATCTCAGGAGAAGATATCACAGAGGACCAATCTAAAGGAGTCGGTGGTTTTCCATTCGTCGGTTCATGGGTAGAATTTTTTAAAAGATTGTCCAAAAGATAACGTTGCCTATTAATTTGGGTCAATTAATTGTTGCTTCTTACGTGGGTTTAGAAGATAGCGGTTGTCATATTTAATATCACATATTTTTTAGTTTGGCGGAGGTCAGCAGCAATTAAATTGTTAAAGTTGTTGCGGTGAGTTCGTAATGAGGCATGACTAAGATCCACTGAAGGAAGATGAGTGATTTCGTTAATGAACTTTGCTGTTTGGAAGGTGCATTGGTTAGTAAGGAAAAGAAATGGAGGAATACAATACTTTTTTTTCCCAAATAACTTATTTATAGATAAATACTTCTCATGTCTGTAATGTTTCTTTCTACATGTATTTGTCTAAAGGCAAGAAAATAAATGCAAGTACATCTATCAATTCTCAAGCACCACTTATATATTAATTGGGTTGATTAATAGACAACCCACACACATTGTCATGCAGGAAGAACTCGTTATTTATGGGTACGAAATTGATTGTGCCCTTTAACTTTTGTTATATTCAACTAGCTTTTTCTTAAAAAAATTAATTATCTTTTTTGAGTTGATATTGTTGATTTTTTTAGCCAATCTTCCCTTTCCAAACAAGAACCAATAAACATATCAAAATCTATGTTTTATAAACATATGCCATCACGTACATAAATATGTTTGCTTCTCACGTGTAAGTTAGCCAGCAGAGAGCAACTGTCATTGACATCAGAAACCCACATGAATGAAACACATGCCCGTATGTCCATCCAAAAGTTAGCTGTGATAAAATGATTGATTTACATAAAACTTGTTTAAAATTTGGTGCTTGAAACATGTTTGAGCAAGTAGGAAAAATTAAAGAACTAGAAGAAAAAATAAATACTAAATTAGAAGTTAAGATGGAAATTTTAAAAATAGTTATAGGAGTTACGTTTCACAAGGAACACATATTAAGATGAGAATGTTGAATGGTAAAAGAATAATTGGAAACTATTTTTCCCAAGAAAAAGTAAAACAGGAAATTACTTCTAACCCTCAGGAAACAAGAAATTACTTCTTACACTCAGAAGAGTTCAAGAGGCATAAGGAGTTTATATTTACTTTGTGGTCTGTTTGATTGAGATATGTTACATTATGAGGTAATCTAACAACCCATAATCTAACAATTTTTCGAAATTATTTATTTAAAAAAATAATTGTAGAAAAAAATAATTTTTATTATGTTTAGTTGGTAAAAAAATTACTCCAAAAATTTATACGGAAAAAAGATTACTATGTTCGATTGGAGATAATTCTATTTAGAAGTATGATAAAAATTTATAAATATATCCATCAATATAAAATATTATTTTAATATCTAAATTATATTCTCATTTCTAATCAGTTTTTATATCATGAATATAATCACATAACTCTTTACATAATAACATTTATATCTTAATTTTATTGTAAAATTTTTTAATTGAATAAATTTGAAAAGACATCAAAATAACTTCCATGATTACATTAAGGGTATTTTTATAAAACATAGATTATTACCGTTCAAAAAGTTATGAAATATGAACCTCCTATTATATTTGTTTTGCCTTCTTTCTGAAAAATTAACATAGAATCCATCAATTTTTTTTATCATCTCTCTTTCATTTTTTACACCTAATATAGCAATTTGATATAAAATTTTATTTTTTTTATTAAATTAAATAATAAGAATCTGAGCAAAAGGCATCTAAGAGTGGCTAGTGGGAGGTTTCGAGGTACTTTGTTGTATAGTTGCTAAGATAAGTTTTTATCATAATTTGAGTGATTATTAAGCCATGCCGGCAAGCTTACCGAGTTTTAAATACAAAGATAACTAAAAATGGCAGGTTATCGTGTACTGGAAATAGAATTTCTAGACTTGGGTTTTAGAGGACGTGAACTTTGACTTATTTACTTATTGAAAGAAAAATATAAATTTGTGCCAAAAAAATTAAATGTTATTGGGGAATACCCACCGACCGACCGACCGATGGTCGGAGGGATCGACCGACCGACTTACAGGCGGAGGGACCGACCGACCGACTTACGGGCGGAGGGACCGACCGACCGACCAACGATCGGAGGGACCAACCGACCGACTGACCGTCGGAGCGACCGACCGACGGACGCCATCACCGACCAATTATCAGCCCACGACCGACTGAGATGTGTCGGTCGGACGTACTCTTCCCGACCAACTGGACCTGGAAGCCTGATGGCCGACTTACATAAGACTCGCCGACCAATGGAGGGGCCCGACGCCACTCAGCTAGCCACCGACCTAGGGTCGGTCGACTCCTCCGGTCTCCGTACAGCCGTCAGAGCTCGTCAGTTCTGACAACAACATGCAGCACTACCACCTAGGGGCATTGTCCCGCCTAGGACATTGTCAACCCTGGTGATTTGACAGCCCCACGGCGACATGACACTTTCACGGCGACTCTGACAGTCTACAGTGAGTTGACAATTCCTCAATTGTCCGCGCCATTAATGACGGTGCCATACTTGCTCCACTATACATATATCGGGGGAGGCAACAGTGCAAGCGACTACAGTCCACTTCTCGACTCCAAAACCACAGGCTTGCTCCTTTCTCTCTCTCTCTCGATCGAGCTCTCTGTCTTCATTTCACTGTTGCCCAGTCACCTCTCTGACTTGACCGTCGGAGGGTCCCCGCCGGAGCCGCCTTCGGTCCGTATGGACTTCTCATTTTTGCAGGCGCACGTTCCCCGGCGATCGGTCGATGAGGCGATTGGCAGCAACAGATTGGCGCGCCAGATAGGGGGGACGGAATGACGAAGACAAGAGCCCAACGATCGAGGATCACCGGGTCGGCGAGGCGCTCTTCCCACCGGGAAGAGGCCTCCCCGCCACCATCGGCGGCGGAGCCAGCTCTCCACACCCCGCGGTGACCACGGAGGCACAGATCGCGGCCATCGTACGGCAGATGACCGTACTGACGGACGCAGTCAAAAGCCTCCAGCAACAACCGGCGGCCCGTCCGATGCCCTCCAGGAGCAGCCGCCGACGACCGCGCCAATCTCCGTCGCCTCCGCGCGAGCGGCCTCAGCAGCGCTCCCACGGAGAGGAGGAGGGACGGCCATGGCGCGATGACCGACGATCCCCGCAACCCTCTCCTTCTCTGCTGAAACGGGCGAGGAAGGAGAAGCGACCGCGCACGCCGTCGGCCTCCCTCTCGGAATCTTCCGGAGACTCCACACCTGGGGTCTCCCAGCACCGACGAGCGGACGACTACGAGCGCCGGTTCGAGGAAATCGACCGTCGGCTCGCGCAGTTACAGGTGGACGGCCAGAAGTCTTCGAATGACGTCGACTTCCAGACCGCCCAGCCTCTCTCCCGACTTGTTCTCGACGAACCGATTCCCAGTCGGTTCAAGATGCCACACGTGGAGCCATACGACGGCTCCACCGACCCGATCGACCACCTTGAGAGCTACAAAGCTCTCATGACGATCCAAGGGGCAACCGACGCTCTTTTTTGCATCAGCTTCCCCGCCACACTCCGCAAGGCTGCCAGGGCCTGGTACTCCGGTCTTCGATCCGGAAGTATCCACTCCTTCGGACAGCTCGAGCACTCGTTCGTGGCCCACTTCAGCACCAGCCGGAAGCCGCCGCGAACATCGGACGGCCTTTTCTCTCTCAAACAGGGGGAGAATGAGACGCTCCGACACTTCGTGGCGCGATTCAACACGGCCACGCTTGAGGTCCGGGACCTCAACGAAGACATGGCTATCTCAGCCATGAAGTGGGGGCTGAGGGCATCCCGATTCACCTACTCTCTGGACAAGACCCTCCCCCGAACATACGTCGAGCTACTGGAGCGCGCATACAAGTACATGCTCGCGGATGAAGGAGCATCCGACCGATGCTTGGCCGAGCCCAGAGGCCTGAAGGAGAAGCGGAGGAAGGGTCGGAAGCCCGTCGAGCCCAGCAGGCCCCCGACCGGTAGTCGGGTCTCGCCACCCCGACGAATCCAAAAGTCACCCCGGCAACAGACTCTGAGGCCGGCACGCCCCAGGTATGATTCCTACACTCCTCTCTCCGCTCCTCGTGCACAGATTCTGATGGAGATCGAGGGGAAGAATACCTGCGACGGCCTCCGCCTCTGAAGGCAAAGGGCCTCGACCGTCGGAAGTACTGTCGATTTCACCGAGGCCACGGCCACAACACCGAGTAGTGCATCCAGCTGAAGGATGAGATCGAAGCTCTCATCCGTCGGGGGTATCTCGATAAATTTTGGAAGGGTCCGCCGACCCAACCAGTTGCCGATCGACGACCCCAGCCGACTGAAGAAGCGCCGACTAATCAGCCGACGGCCGGAGTCATCAACATGCTCTCCAAGCGGCTGGGCCCGGGGACGTCTGCGGGAGGGGAGCCGATGAAAAAGCCGCGCCCGGATGACGTAATCACTTTTACGGAGGAAGACGTTCGGGGCATTCAAACTCCCCACGACGATGCTGTTATTGTTTCGGCAATAATAGCAAATTATGATGTAAAAAAAAATTTTGTTGATAATGGAAGTTCGACAAATATTTTGTTTTACTCGACCTTCTCCCAGATGCAACTGTCAACTGACCGACTTAAGAGGGTCTCCATCCCCTTGATCGGCTTTGCCGGGGACGCTGTCACGACGGAAGGAGAAATTACCCTGCCTGTGACAGTCGGCACCAAATCACGACGAAGCACGGTCCACTTAACTTTTGCGGTCGTCCAAGTTCCTTCAGTCTACAACGCCATACTTGGACGACCCGGACTGAACACCCTCAAAGCAATCATCTCGACGTACCATCTCCTCATTCGGTTCCCGACCAAAAGTGAAAAATCGGGGAGATGCGCGGGGATCAACAGCTCGCCCGACGGTGCTTCCAGATCTCCGCTCAAAGCGACGAGTCGAGGGGCTCCCTGACAATCGACAAGCTGGACCAGCGGGAGGAGGAAGAACGAGGTTCGCTGGCCGAGCAGCTCGTGGCGGTCCCAATAGCGGAAAATCTGGATCGGAGGGTTTGGGTCGGGTCCTAACTACCCGACCCCGAACGACGACGACTGACGGAGCTGCTGACGGCCAATACCGACATATTTGCTTGGTCGGCGGCAGATATGTCGGACATCCCCCCATAAACAATAACCCACCGACTCAACATCGACCCGACGATGAGGCCGGTGAGGCAGAAGAAAAGGTCCTTCGCTCCAGAAAGACAAAGGGCCATCGACGAAGAAGTAGACAAGCTACTCGAAGCGGGCTTCATCCGAGAATCCACGTATCCCGATTGGCTCGCCAATGTTGTCATGGTCAAAAAAGCCAACGGGAAGTGGAGGATTTGCATCGACTATACCGACCTAAACCGAGCCTGCCCAAAAGATAGCTTCCCACTTCCCAAGATCGACCAGCTGGTGGACGCGACGTCCGGATTTTGACTGCTCAGCTTCATGGACGCCTTCGTCGGATACAACCAGATCCGGATGGCGCCTGAAGATGAGGAACATACCGCCTTCGTGACTCCCAAGGGCCTCTACTGTTATCGGGTGATGCCCTTCGGACTGAAGAACGCCGGCGCCACCTACCAGCGACTTGTCAATAAGGTCTTTAAAGACCAGATCGGGCGCAACATGGAAGTGTACGTGGACGACATGCTGGTGAAGAGCACGCAGATCCCAAATCATGTTCGGGATCTTGAGGAAACCTTCCGCACCCTTCGACGATACCGAATGAAGCTCAACCCGACCAAGTACGCTTTTGGGGTGACCTCAGGAAAGTTCCTCGGATTCCTCGTTTCTCAGAGAAGGATTGAGGCCAACCCTGAGAAAATAAATGCAATCCTCGACATGCGTCATCCGAACACCAAGAAGGAGGTCCAACAGCTGAACGGAAAAATCGTCGCTCTTAGCCGATTTATTTCTCGATCAGCTGAAAGGTGCCTCCCATTTTTCAAAACTTTGCACCATGCAAATGGATTTTCTTGGTCGGATGAGTGCCAACGGGCCTTCAAAGACCTGAAGAAGTAGTTGGCTTCCCCGTCGCTGCTCGTAAAGCCGCAGGTCGGGGAGACCTTGTATCTCTGCTTGGCCACATCTTCTGAGGTGATCAGTTCGGTGCTCGTCCGAGAAAATGAGAACCGAACCCATCAGCCTATCTACTATACCAGCAAGGTGCTCCACGGCGTCAAAGCCAGGTATTCGGAGACGAAAAAGATGATTTTCACCCTGACCGTCTCCGTGCAACGACTCCGTCCGTACTTTCAGGCTCACGCCATAGTGGTGCTCACCAACCAGCCCCTAAGGGCGATATTGCGCCGACCGAATACATCTGGACGACTGGCAAAGTGGGCGATGAAGCTCAGCGAGTTCGACATTCAGTACCGACCACGGCCTGCCTTGAAGGCTCAGGTCTTGGCCGACTTCATCGCCGAGTGCTCGACAACCGACCAAGGGTCGGGAGCTGAAGACCCGGGATGAGACGCGGACCCCGAGCCAGATCCGATCTCCACCTGGGTACTGCACATCGACGGAGCTTCAAACGCTCAGGGGAGCGGGGCCGGGCTCTTGCTCATGAATTCGGATGGGGTGGTCACCGAGTACGCCCTCCGATTCGACTTCAAGGCCTCCAACAACCAA
The DNA here is from genome assembly GCF_000442705.2 of Elaeis guineensis. Classification (NCBI taxonomy): domain Eukaryota; kingdom Viridiplantae; phylum Streptophyta; class Magnoliopsida; order Arecales; family Arecaceae; genus Elaeis; species Elaeis guineensis. The sequence goes on along the minus strand of NC_025996.2, from coordinate 12,395,820 downwards.
GCCGAATACGAAGCACTCCTCGCTGGCTTGAGGATGGCGAGGAAACTGGGCGTCGACAGCCTCCGGGCATTCTCCGACTCTCAGCTGATCGTGGGGCAGGTCCAGGGCAAATTCGAGGCGCGAGATTCGACCATGGTCAAATACCTTCAGAAAGTGAAGGACCTCGTAGCACGCCTCAGGTATTTCAAAATTTTTCACATCCCTAGGTCAGAGAACGCCCGTGTCGACGCACTCTCCAGACTGGCGACTTCGGCTTTCGGCTCTTTGGGTCGGATGTTCGTGGAGACCCTCGAGCAGCCGAGCGTCGATCGGGTCGACGAGGTGCTACAACTAGCGCCCGAACCAAGTTGGATGGACCCGATCGTTCGGTATCTGACCGACGGGATCGGCCCCGAAGATCCCGCGCAGGCCAAGCGGCTCCGATAGTCGGCCTCCCAATATGTAATCATGGTCGGCCGACTCTACAAGAGGTCGTTCTCCCTCCCCTTGCTTAGGTGCTTGGGACCGACTGACGCCGACTACGCTCTCCGAGAGGTTCACGAAGGAATTTGCGGGAATCACTTGGGGGGCAAGTCCCTGGCCTACAAAGTCCGCGACAAGGTTACTATTGGCCTACTATGAAGAAGGACGCGGCCGAATTGATCCGGAGGTGCGAACCTTGTCAAAAGTATGCCAACATTCAACACCAACCGGCCAGCCAAATTGCCCCTATTGTCGCTCCATGGCCCTTCGCCCAGTGGGGGGTCGACATTCTCGATCCTTTTCCTCCAGCATCGGGCCAGAGAAAGTTCATAGTCGTCGCCATCGACTACTTCACCAAATGGGTGGAGGCCGAACCCCTGGCGCAGATCACCGAGCGGAAGATGGAAGACTTTATCTAGAAATCCATCATCTTCAGGTTCGGATTGCCGCACACCATCATCACCGATAACTGACGGCAATTCGATAACCAGGACTTCAGAGACTTCTGCGCCAGATTCCACATCAAGCACCGACTGACTTCAGTCGGGCACCCACAGTCCAACGACGAAGTCGAGGTGACCAACCGGACCTTGCTCCACGGACTCAAGACCCGACTAAACGAAGCCAAAGGCCTCTGGGTTGACGAGCTAGGCTCCGTTCTGTGGGCTTACCGAACGACCCCCCGTGTTCCGACCGGAGAGTCGCCTTTCAGCTTAGCCTATGGGACGGAGGCGATGATCCCGCTCGAGATTGGACTGCCGTCTTCAAGAGTCGAGCGGTATCGAGAGCCGGACAACTCCGAGAGTCGGAGGGCCGACCTAGACCTCCTCTCCGAACTACGAGACGAGGCTCAAATTCGCATGGCTTCGTACCGACAGAAGGTCGCTCGGTATTACAACGCCAAGGTCCGACCAAAACTTTTCAGGGCTGGTGACTTAGTCCTGAGGAGGGCAGAGGTCTCGAAGCCTCTGGACCAAGGGAAGTTGGCTCCAAACTGGGAAGGGCCCTACAAGGTAGCAGACACTTATGGTCCGAGGGCCTACCGACTGGAGACCCTTGAAGGAAAACCCATTCCCCGAACTTGGAACGCCGACAACTTGAAGTTGTATTACCAATGAACTTTGTAATTGTTCAGCCAGAATACAAACTCGATTTAAAATCTCGAAGTTTTAACTCTTCGACTAACGATCGGCGCTCACCAAGGTCAAGCCCCGACGTACCGACTTGAACTTGGTATCCGCCTGAAACCGGCGACCTTATCGTCGGTAACGCGTCGGACCCTTGCAAGGATCGATGCATCCAGACGGACGGGAGTTGACACTCCTTCGACTTTCGACGACGCATCGGACCCTTAAAAGGGCCGATGCATCTGTATTAACGGGAGTTGACACTCCTTCTACGGTCGAACTTTCGGGCCAGACCATCGGCTAACAAGCCGATCGGGCTCCGACCAAAGAGAGGCAAGATGCCTGCGCGACCGACGTCGCGACTCCCGACCGAGCTACGGCCGGCCGGACGATATTCGGCTTACCACCATCTATCGCACAAAGCGTCCTCAGTCACATTCATGACTTACCGACCGAGCTACGGCCGACCGGACGATATTCGGCTTACCACCGTATATCAAGAGGCGCAGCATGAATACCCAACACAAGGGCATCGGGATCCGACTTGTCGTCGTTTCCCCGACTAAACGCGCCACAAGACAACCGACTGAACGTGTCGAAAAAAAAAAAAATCGACTGCCAAGCTTTCCGCCGGCGGTCGGTCGACTTCCGACTCAACGAACGCGCCTGACTCACGACCGAGAAAAGGAAACCCGACTGACGACCTTGACTATCTAAGGCCGATCCAAAGTCGGGACTTACTCTACGTTCGTGATGGCACGAGTTGCCAAACGTCCTTACCGACCTATATGAGTTAGCGACTTACAAAGACATTCTGCAACGCACGAAGGAAAACAAGCAGAGAAAAAGTTCAAGTCCAAAAACTTTGATTTCGTTGAAGATCAAAATAAGATTTACAAAGAAAGGCCGAAGCCCGATTACAAGTCAGAGCAAAAACATAAAACAAAACCTACTAATCGTTGGGGTCGACATCCTCCACTGGACGACGATGGGAGATAGTCGGCGGATCCGCTCTGACTTCTGCAGTTAGGGACGACTGATCTTCGGCAGCCGGCTCTGCATCCTCTTCGGCTTCCGCCCTGGTGGAAAGGCCTTCCGACACTGGTTCGGCCGCTTCCTCCGCAGCTGGGGCCTCGGACTCTGGCAGAACTATGCTGCTGAGATCCAGTTTCGGGTACAAGCCTCGAACGGCTTTCCGAGCATCCTCGTACCCGACCCGATATGAGAGGAAGCCACTCTCCAGAAGTTCTTCTCGGTACTCTTCCGAGTCCCGGAAGACTTCAACGGCCCGACTCAGAGCCTCCTTCGCCGACTCAGCCTCGGCCTTCGCGATGTCTGCGTCGGCCTGGGCGACGGACAAGCCTTCTTCGGCCTTGGCGAGATTTTCGAGACTCACTCGGAGTTGCTCGCGTTCGGCCTCCAGCTCCTTGGCGATGCCGTCTCGCTCGTGTCGGAGCCGACGGATGGTCCGAGACTTCTTCTTTGCGTCGTCCTTAGCCGACTGAAGTTCCGACTCTGACGACGCCAAAGCCCCCTTGAGTCGGGAGACCTCCTCCGAAAGTCGGGAGACCTCCCCCTCAAGTCGGCCCTCCCGGTCGACCGACTGCTGCAGCTGATCGACGAGGATGACTTTGTCGGCTTTAAGGGCTCCGACCTTGTCCCTCCACACCGCGCGCATCTCGCCGAACTTCCGATATCCGGCCTCCAGCTCCGAGATATTGAAGACCAGCTGCACAAGGTGAAATCGACCAATAAGAAAGCAGGTTTATGAAAAATTGCATTAAAACGCAAAGGAAAGAGAACCTCACCCGGATCATCATCGGATAGAACGAAACAGCATGTCAGACACACGCTGGTTCTTCATTGCGTCAATGTCGGCGGGAAGGAGGAGCGCCTGGCATAATTTCCTGGCCAAGTCATGGTTGGCCAGGCCCGACGCACCTTCAGGAAGCGGAAAGTCGGCCGATCCTCCGCCAGCCGACCGACCTTTGTCACCCGACGCCATGGGGGCCTTGCCTCGGCTAGTTGCCCAGGCCCTGACGTCGAAAATTGACGGCAGGCTAGACCCCGACCGAGTCTCGACCGACGGTGCGGCGGTAGCGTGCGTCGGTCGCTCGGGTTCGCGGGCCTCCTCCTGAACTTCTGAAGCCTGCTGAGCGGTCGGCGCGCCATCTGCAGACTCGGCAGCCCGTCTGTCGGGTGAAGCGGCGCCCTCGACCGACGGTCCCTCGGATGGGACATCGACGAGCACTGTCGGTGCTGACAGTGCAATCACCGGCTCCGCCTCCGACCCAGTCGGTTCGCTCGGCGGAGCCATACGGGGCCTCTTGGGAGGCTGCGACGGTCCGGCGCTTTGCGCCGGCCTCTTCCTGACGGCGTACTGACGTACGTCGGCTGCCGACAGTCGTGTCCTCGGTGGCATATCTGAAAAGGATGATAAATAGTCAGTGCCGAAAAGGAAAGACAAAAAGAAGAAAGAGGTGTCGGAAAAATGAAAAACCGACCTAAACGGGGGACCGAGCTAAGGCCGGTGTCGTACAGGGCCTGCTCGGTGACAAGCTCGCTCTGCTTCGGCATCGAGATGTCCTTCAGCCGGTGGAAGTCCTCCCGATCATCAGCCTCCACCTGACTGTTCTCATTCGGTTCGGTTCGGGGATTCCCCCAACGGACGAGAAACCCCCAAGAAGCAGAAGACGACGTAAAGAAAAACTGATTCTTCCATCCGTGAATGGACGATGGAAGACCAGTAATGAAAGAGAGCCCTTTTCGAGGGACGAAGTACCACCACCCTCGGGCTTTAGGGTGGGGTCGGAGGACGAAGAAAACTCGAAAAAGGGAGATCCGAGGTTCGGTCGGCAAGAGCCGACACAAAAGTGCAAAGCTGACTATCAGCTGAACCGAGTTCGGCGCAAGTTGTGCCGGGCACAACCCGTAATAGTCGAAGATGTTTCGGACGAACTCCGGAACCAAAAATCGAAGGCCGGCCCGGAGGTCCTCCAAGTAGAAGGCCACTTGGCCCTCAGGCGGGCTGTTAACCCGACCATTGGCGCCAGGGGCGAACAGTCGAAATCGCTCTGGGATGCGGTACTGCTCCCGGAGCCGATCGACGTTCGGCCCCAAAAGTGAAGAAACCTCCACCTCCGGGGTCGACCGAGTGCATTCAATCGGCTCTCCCGACCGACTACCTCGTGGGGACATCCTAGCCATGGATTCAGAGTAGATGGCAAGGAAGAAGAAGGTGGAGAAGATGACAATGGCCCTTAGGAGAAGAAGAAGGAACTGCAAACGAAGAGTGGAGCGGAAGAGTACCTGGAGCAAGGACTCACGCGGGCAGAGTTTCGACAGTAAAATGAGGAGGGTAAAAAACCAAGTGGGGGCAACTCTGTATATATATAGTGCCCCCCAACGGTCGAGATGAAGGCACGGCCAACGAAGACTCCCCAGATCTTGCCGCGTGGCGTCATCCGGGCCGTCCGTCGGTCCGACGGTTCGACGCACCTGCCTTCAGATCGTGCCACGTCACCTCCATCCGCTCCACCGAACATGTCCCAATGGCCGCACGCCACGTGGCGTGAAGGCCGCGACATTTCGTATCCCCGAAGGGACGGCGGGAACGGCGGTTCCCCTTCCCGATGGGACGGGACGTCTGACGCCGGCATTACGTCCGACACGGCGGGACGTCCGACGCCGACATGACACCTGACGCCGATGAGACGAGACATCTGACGCCGACTAGACGTCTGACGCCAGCAAATCGCTCGACATTTATGAGACGCCTGACACCGTATCAACCGACGGTACGGTCGGATCTTTGCGTACGACGAATCCACTCCTTTTCGCCCGGGATTGCTGTCCAAATAAAAGCATCCGTCAGCTCACCGTCCGACTCAGGAGTGGAGGGGGGCAACTGTTGGGGAATACCCACCGACCGACCGACCGATGGCCGGAGGGACCGATCGACCGACTTACGGGCGGAGGGACCGACCGACCGACTTACGGGCGGAGGGACCGACCGACCGACCAACGATCGGAGGGACCGACCGACCGACTGACAGTCGGAGCGACCGACCGACGGACGCCATCACCGGCCAATTATCGGCCCACGACCGACTGAGATGTGTCGGTCGGACGTACTCTTCCCGACCAACTGGACCTGGAAGCCTGATGGCCGACTCACATAAGACTCGCCGACCAACGGAGGGGCCCGACGCCACTCAGCTAGCCACCGACCTAGGGTCGGTCGACTCCTCCGGTCTCCGTACAGCTGCCAGAGCTCGTCAGTTCTGACAACAACATGCGGTACTACCACCTAGGGGCATTGTCCCGCCTAGGGCATTGTCAACCCTGGTGATTTGACAGCCCCACGGCGACATGACACTTTCACGGCGACTCTGACAGTCTACAGTGAGTTGACAATTCCTCAATTGTCCGCGCCATTAATGACGGCGCCATACTTGCTCCACTATATATATATCGGGGGAGGCAACAGTGCAAGCGACTACAGTCCACTTCTCGACTCCAAAACCACAGGCTTGCTCCTTTCTCTCTCTCTCTCGATCGAGCTCTCTGTCTTCATTTCACTGTTGCCCAGTCACCTCTCTGACTTGACCGTCGGAGGGTCCCCACCGGAGCCGCCTCCGGTCCGTGTGGACTTCTCGTTTTTGCAGGCGTACGTTCCCCGGCGATCCGTCGACGAGGCGATTGGCAGCAACAAATGTAAATTAAAATTAATGTTGCTCGAATTAACTAGTTTAAATCTTCTCTAAGTGATTAACTAATTTAAGCAATCTGATTGTCAACATAACTTTTTTTTTTATCTTGCTTATCCTTTCACATGTAATCCGGATAGTACAGAGGAAGGGTCAACATTAAATTTGTTATACATTGTTAGCTTGTTTCCTTTAGAGCTTAAGCTTTTGAGTTCTACTAATTAGACAATGAATTCATTTATAAATGCCATAGAGCCCACATACCAATTCGGTTTTGTGGCTCGCACGTTTGCAGAGGCAATCACACGATATGCAAAATGAGTATTTGAAGAGATTGTTTTATCAAGTTCAAGTTCAATTAATCATAGTGGTGGTTGAAAACAAGAATAAAATCATCCGATGCTAATCAATGCAAGAGAAAGAAATTCGTCTTGCTGGGTAATAGCATAGTATAAAATAATGTAATGTAACGTGATATAATATAGCAATGCATTATTATATTATTAGAGTAATGTATGATATAATATAATATAATATAATATATATTATAATATCTTAATATGCAACATAATATAATAATATTATAATATAAAATCAAATATATTGTTAATTTATTTTGTATATTTTATTTTAATCAAAATATTATATTATAATAAAATAATATAATAAATATAATTTTTTATTGATATTTTGGTCACTATAAAGTCAGAAATAGCTTTCCAACAACAGCAATGTAGAGCTTTTGGGTAGAAGCTCCATCCCGGATGAATATTTTTTGACTTTTTGGAGACCAAAAAAAGCATTTCTCATTATTTTTATCAGATACCTTCATATCTCCTAAAAGTGCATTTTAAACCCTCCTTGCAGCCCCTGGGTTTAAATCAGTGCACTTATAGCATTGCAATCTAACCTACAACTTAGGTTCCTTTCACTTATCAAAGATAGCAGCACTCGTTGTCTCCTTTAAGAGAGGGGGGGGAAAGGATAGGCATAGCTTGCTGCTTCAAGATACATGTAGAATAACTATAATTAAGACGAAGCTCATAACCAAGGAAAAACTATCTTTGCATGTCATAGCACATTGGGAGCAGAGCATGTTAGTGCTCATTACACTGCTTTTTTTTTTTTTTTTAACTGCTTTTGATAATTAGATATAACCTCAACTGAACATTATACACCAAGATAACTAAGCCGCAATGCGCGTACTTGTTTACACCCAAGCTACAATTCACATATCTCAATGTTTGATGTACAGTCAAAGTCAAATCATAACATTTTAATGACCTGATATGTGTCAGGTTTGCCACCCTAGTCTATATCCCTAAATGGCACGTGCAAACTCTAGTGAAAAATGCTAGGACCATTTGCTATAACCGATAATCAATCGACATTCGTTTTTCATGCAAAAATTTCGCCGGACTCCTACCTATGTTTCTATGTCCTCGTGTACTTGGGACATATATATTTGTTTGAGAATAACTTAGGCTCTACATTAAAAATAGAATAACTAACTATTATTTTGTTTGGTCGGAAAAAATTTTATTTTTATTTTAATTTTTTTGAAAGAATGACAATATTGCACTGCTTCAATTTTAAATTTTTTTTAATATTTAAATCAATTTTTGATTTTAAATATGAATGAATTATATTAAAAAATATTGTCATTTTAATTTTCATACCAAATCAAAATATTATCATTTCAATTTTGATTTCAAATTTAACTAATTTTAATTTCAAATACAAATCAAACACAGCCTTAACAATAGTGGAACCATCCACCTCTACGGGTGGTCCATGGCAAATTGATTAGGGCTGCCGTCAAAAGTTGTTCTTAGTCCATCTTCAAGTCCCCCACGTGAAACAAGGACAGTGCAATACCATGGGAGAGTGGTGGGAAACGAGTTCCGATGGCACCAATTTTCCCAAGTTCTCTGAAATCATTACTTTTTGTGCCCAAATTAGCCTCAATAAAAACTAACAGACCATAACAGGAAATATTCTTGAACGTTGCTTGATTATCATTTGAACTAAAAATAAAAAATTTTACATAGATAGTGAGCATGTTAAGTGCTTGTTGTTTGCTTTATATAATGTTGATTAGAATTAAATTCTAGTCATTAACTATAAATAAATACACTGCAGTAGGGGGTGGGTAAGGACACTGATTCATAACATTGCGCCCTCGGGCTCGTTAGGCTGCCCCCTAAGCCGTCATTTGTATATTTTCAGTCCTCCTTTCCTGCCTCTCCACGCATCGTAAAGAAAACGTTCACGAAAACAAGATTCACACTTCAAACACGGTGTGCCGTCCGGAGAAATCTTGACCGCAAGTAGAGTCGCAAATCAAGAACCAAATCGCCTTGGCGAGCCTGCCGGATCGCCGACTCCCACAAAGTAAACGCCGCGAAAGACGGATCACGACAAGCCACCTAATCGCAAACTCGACTCGAGCCGAGCCGCCGGCGCCTCTCCTTCCGGGTTAGCCGGCGAGGCGAGTCGCGGATCACGTGCGGTTTCCCGGGTCAAAAACCACCTCCGCCAGAGCTACCGCGTGGCTGTCGGCCATGGGGCGGCTGTCGCTTTCCTCGGGAGTCACTACTCGCCCTGCGGGCAGCAGGAGACACCCACCCTCCATGCTCGCGGGCCCTGCCCGTCCTGCCCGCCCGTCCAAACCCTAACCCGAGCCCTAATAAAAATAGAGAGAGAGAGAGAGAGAGAGAGGCGAAGAGACGAAAACCCCGGGGTTTTAGGGCTCGGCCCGCTCGCCCTCTGACACACCGGGCGTCGCTGCAGTCCACGGAATCCGATCTGTCCGCCTCGCCAACAGCCAATCAACGTCGCCCACGTCACCATCTTACGTACCCCTCAGCACGTGGCAGGCACCGGTATGGGTCGTACGATACGCCTCTTCGCGGTACGGGTACCGCCGTCAGGCTTCTTGCCCGCTCTGATGAACTCGGCCAAGTTCATGTATACAAATGCAGCCTGCAGAGCAACACCAGGTTATGTTATATGATTAATCTCTTCTCGTAAAGCATAAGATGTACAAGCCTAAAGGATAAAAACAAGAAAGGGATATTTAGGTGTATGTAAAAATAAATTACTGTGCCTCGTACGGCTGTTAACAAAGATATATAAAAGGATTAATTGATATAGATTAAGGAGACAAGAGCTCAGTACACAGCTGGTCCTCTTGGAATGGAGTTCCTTTTTTTATTTTTAACTTTTTGTTCAAAAAAAAAAAAACTTAGATTAGACAACCGTGTACGTTAACTATATAATAAGGATATTGATCATAAGGAATGGAGTAATATGGTTGTCTTGATGAGGGATTTATATTGCCCAAGCTTACCACCCCATAATAAACAACAGCTTACGTTTAACTTGGTTTTTACATGAGGGGATGTTTAACGTGCCGATGCAAAGGATGTGTTGCTTTGTTTATTCTTAGTATAGCTAGATGTCGATGATGCTGCCAACTTCTCGAGGAAAGTAAAAGTTAAAGATCTCATCTGATTCCTTGGAGATAGATGAGCTAAGGTGGCCGGTTCGAGATTTTAAGCGTCCATCGTTATTTTCACTGCTTTTGACCGGTTTGGAATATGCATCAAATCTTGGGCTCTCAGTGGAAGTGCATGCCATGGAGGGTGACTTGCACCCATTTGTCGCCTTTAGCTTTAAGAAAGTGATTAAGATATGTTAGCTATCTCTATGACCAATCTCCCAACCAGTCAATGGCACGATGTGTTTGGTTATAAAAAAAAAGGCATTTAACCATGTTGATCTGCCGGTTAAGTCCAAACAGTGCCATTAGATTGCCCTCCATTTAGCTAGTTCCTAACTCGAGTTCTTCTCCACCATGTTAATTCCTGCACTTATTTCGATTGGCTAATTATTTCTTTCCGTCTCCCTCTTCACCTTTTCGTTCCATTGGATGAACAATCATTCACATAACATGACCAAACAGGATAAGCATCGAATTAAAAGTTAAAAAGCACATCCGCTTGGAAATCAGTTGATTAATACAGTCCATTGAAAATGGTTGCACCAATCTTATTTAATTTATTCAACTTTTTAAATGCACTCCTATGAGCCAGTGGACATAATTAATATTAGATTCCTTGCATTTAAAAAACTAGGAAAGCACTTGAGGTATCCAAACGAGGTTGTTAGATAGGCGCTTGATAGTAGTGGTGACTAAGAATTTAAATAAGAGCTGCTTTCTTTTATAATTAATGTCTTTTCCTTGTTTATCATGCAGTGTATTTGACACTTGAATATATGCCTTAACCTTGGGAAAATTCTTCCATTCAATCATTCAATGATGAGAACTTTCTTAAGGGTTTCAGAGAAAACAACCTACATATAATGGCACACTAACCTGTATGTTGGTAGGAGGCAGTAACTTCTATATATATATGTTGCTTTTGGTTAGCTTTAGCTCTTTATCTGAAAAAGTTTAATATATTAGAACTAGGTGACTGCTCTGCAAACATTTTTATAATCATCAACCTAGAAGCTTATGTTTTTAAACCATATGTTAAGTCAAATAGCAGAATATTTAGGCATCTATAAAGAAATCAACAAAACGGCACCTAGATAAAATATCTTAGGAAAATGAAAGATGACTATTTACGTATCTTTTTGTTCTTTGTAGTCTGAACTTTGATATCTATTTAGTTTATATATATATATTAGTCTTCCTTTAAATTAAATGCAGTTGATTTTTGACAAATCAAAAGGTAATCATATAAAACTTTTTTGATCATGCATTTAAAATATCTTAAGGATCCTACCAAAAAGTCCATTTTGGAGGTTACTGATCTGGTCGGATGAAACCAGATATGGATAGAAGGAACAGAGGATGGGAAAAAAAGTAATCAATACGATGTTGCACTCGATGTCCAACTGTCAATACCATTAATTCCCTTGTGCTGTCTCTAATGATTTTCAGTTAAAAAGACTAACCACCGAAGGGATCTCAAATCTATGTATATTCTTCGCCAAATAGGATTAAACATTAACTTTGTAACTTTATTATCCTTAGCTGGACTGAATATAAATTAGAAAGTGGTACCTAATATTGCGGTGCATAGTCATAGTCACGTCCTAATTATCTGGCAGAAAGAAAACTTTAAAGAAAGAGTGGTACTATTCAGTCTTCCATATATAGCGACTTTTATTAGTTCTTTCCATTCTTGGTATAGATTGTGGTACAAATCCAATATGGATAGATTCATGAACGTATAAAACAACAACGAACATGACATTGTCAGCAGTGCAAAGAATCAAGTACTGTAACATATAATGAACAGAACAGCCAACTAGCTAGCAAGTGAGAGTACATGGGCTGGCATCGGTACCAAGTGTGTATGGAATGCCCATCACTCTTTCGGAGGGCTTTGGACGAATAAACTTGAAAGAGAGGGCATTGTTATGTTTCTTTTGAGAGATTCAACGTTAAAGATTTGGGAGAATGGGCCAGTTCAAAGCAGACTTAATAATCTAAACTCAAAAGCTTGAAGGCACCCTCCAGACTAAGGTCCACATAAACCACCTTCTTCTTTGTCCGGCGGCAGCTCCACCTAATCATGTCGCCACGTCAACATCAAATTTATAAAATTTAGCGGACAAACCAAGTCTTTAATTATACTTTAGATTGTGTTTGCATCGGCCATGATGGAAACCCATATATTACGCGATTGAAGTTAACTTACACTTATTGTTCCACGATAAGAGATTATTTATCATGACATGGGACCCTACAATGATAATCATGCACGACACCTATGACAACATGGATTCAATTGAGTAGAAACTTTAATCAACCAAAACAAAAATTTCTGAAAACTTTAGATAATTTGAGATCGGTTAAGAGCCCACCCTTGTGATTGACAGTGATTGCTTCGTCGCTTTATCACCTTGTCTAACAGGCTGTGTACCTAGCCTCTCTCTCTTTCCCTCTCTCTCTCTCTCTCATGAGCAAAGAAAGAACTAAATGAAGATTTTAGATGTACATGACCTTGTTTGATCAAGGTATATAGCACCAATGGAGTTATCTTGCTACTCTGGAAAAGATGGTAATGCTGGGGGCTGTGGTGGTTCATTATATGACCAGTTTTTAATACATGCATGGACCTAAAAGCTTCGATGAAATGTTTGCCGAAGACCTGGAGTTGCAAAAGTGACGTGCGCCACAATGGCTCCGCCCAACACAACGTTAAAAAGCTTTCCTACCCTCATTAGCTTTGCTCCAAAAGCACAGTTTTAGCAGTATGATCAATTACATTTTGGTTAAGAACAATTTAAACTCACTGTTTGCACGCAAAGGAACACCAGATTAGCATTTGGGGATGCTGTCAGCTATCAGGTTGATCTCATGTATCTGATGAACGTTACTAATCTGCATATCTGAAATTTATTATTCGATCTTTATCTTATTAGAATTTGACACCTCGAGATTTGGCCCATATTGAGCCCACAGCGAAATCCGCGATAAAAAATGGAGTCCAACGAGCTCAAGATCATCTCAAACAGAATCCGGATGAAGAAGATACGTCCGATTGAAGTTAGTACGAAATCAGAGCAGCGGAGGACCGCCGGCAGCCGGCGGTTGGACGGGCGAACAGGGCGAGGCCTCGGCCCGGGTGCATGCTTGTCGGGTGCAGCCCAGACCCAGGCGCCAGTGCGTGAGGTGCGGCCCAGGCCCACGCGCATCCGTGTGGGAGTCTGGATAGCCCGATCTATCGTGGATCGGGTGGTGCACAGGAGGGTCTGTGGACCGTGAGATAGTTTTTTCTCGATTTCTCACGATCCACCGTAGACCGGAGCTGTTTCTTGTGCATTTCTCACAGTTCACAGCATATTTCATGGACCGGTGTGCGATCGTGTGGTTCTGGGTATTGTCGGTCGAGATACAACGGTCCAAAGAGGGTTTTGGGCAATATTAGGAGTCTTAATCCTGTTGTTTCACAGATTTAAGTCTTTAAAAAGGCTTGATCCATCCGTGAACAGGTGTGGCACAGTTTCAAGTGGATGGCCTCGTGCAGAGAAGCCAGAGAGGAGCGCAGCGTTAACAGAAGCAGGAGCAGAAGCTTCAGAGAGGCTTCTGGACAGCGGTCGCTTCAGAGGTTCAGGAGGGTCTTCCTAGAAAGAGGGCTTTTGTGAGGAAAAATTTTCTGTGAGAGAGAGATTGGGTGTACGAGGGTTGAGGGTGAGATCTCCTCTTATAATATTTTTTTCTCGTAATGAAGTTTGCATGCCCCATGGAGGCAAATCCTTTTTGGATGATCCACGTATCTGATTGTTTTCTGTTTTATTTCTTCTTTCTTCCTACTGCAACGTGCGATATCGAAAAGATCTTGAAAGATAGTATCCTGGCCAAACATCCATCTACAAGTGGTATCAGAACAAGATAGTACAAGGACGTAAATTGCAGCGGTGGTGAGCAATATTGAAGATAGAATCAATCAAAATGGAGATCAACAAGTTTGATGGAAAGAGCAATTTCTCCTTATGGCAGGCAAGGGTGAAGAATGTGCTCATCCAACAAAGGTTGATTGATGCTCTCTTATACGAAGAGAAACCGACTATCATAGAGGTGCAAGATTGGAGGCGGCTACATATGCAGATAGTGAGTACTATCCGTATGTACCTAACGGATGAGGTGGTAATCCATGTGCTTGGCGAGACTTTTCCGACGGTGCTATGGTCGAAGCTCGAGGAGTTGTACATGGTGAAATCTCTCACCAACACTCTTTTCCTCTGGAGGCAGTTCTACCAACTGCAAATGGCTGAGGGACAGAATGTACAGGAGCATCTCAGCTACTTTCAGAAGATCCTCATCGACCTCCTCAGCGTTGGTGAGAATGTTGAGGAGAAGACCAGGGTATTGATTTTGCTAGTGTCGCTTCCCCTTTGTATGAGTACTTGGTGACTGCTCTTCTAGTAAGGAAGAGCACCGTCAAGATGGACGAGGTCACCACTGTGATTTTCTAGAATGAGGTTCTCAGAAAGAAGAATCCAGCTTCGAGCTCAGGTAGCAGTAGCTCAACTTTGATGGTTTCTAGAGGAGCAAGAGGCGGTAAATGGAGCGACAGGAGATCGCGATGAGGACGGTCCAAATCCAGGAGGGACTTGAGCAAGATCAAGTATTATCGATGTGACGAGTTGGGACATCTAACCAGAGATTGCTCTCAACTCAGAGATCGGACGATGGCTGTTGTAGCGACGGCCAGCAGTGATTCAAAGGAGATGTCTTGGAGATATCTGACGAGGTATCTACTTCTTTCCAGCAGTGGATTTGAGATTCTGCATGTACCTATCATGTATATTGTAGAGAGGAGCAGTTTGACTCTTTGGAGAGTAGTGAGGGCACTGTTTATCTATTGGATGGATCGAGCTGTGCGATCAGAGGCATCAGGACGGTCAGTTGGAGGACACATGATAGTGCAGTGAAGAGATTGAGGGATCTCCGATACATATCCGATTTCAGATTGAATCTTATCTCACTGAGCAGACTGGATTCGAGAGGCTTCAAGACGATAGCTGGTGGAAGAATCCTGAAGATGTTGCACGGCGATATGATTGTTCTGGAGGAGAAGAAAAAGATGAAAGGATATTATTATCTGACAGAAAGTTCAGTGTGAGATGGAGCTTCAAAAGTCAGGAGAAACCCAGAGCGAGGTGGAGGTGGATCGGGCACGAGATGCGATATTCGGGAGAATGAAAGGCGATACCACAAGGTGAGATTCATATTGCCACAGGATGATGCTCCGAGTAGATCTCAGGTCAAGAAGAGCACAGCATATATACGATGGAGATGAGATCGAGCGGCTTGGCTCAACTCCCATGTTTGCCCATCCATGATCAGCAGGTGATTGCCCCAGAGCATGGGGATGAGGAGATCCAGAAGCTCTCAGAGTCAGGAGGAGGTCGAATATCGAGTCAAGATGGAGATTGTTAAGATTTGATATCTCGAGATTCGATCTATATTGAATTCACAGTGAGGTCCGCGATGAAAAATGGAGCCCAATGAGCCTAAGATCATCTCAAACAGAGTCCGAATGAAGGAGATACATCCGATTGAAGTTGGTACAAAATTCAGAATGACGGAGGATCGCCGATGGCCCGCGAAGCGGCGGCGGTGTGGTCGCATGCGGCAGCGCACGCCCAGGCGCAGCAGCATGTAGTAGCGCACGGCCCGCGCGCGCAGGGCGCGGCCTAAGCCCGAGCACACGTGCACAGGATGCGGCCCAAGCCCATGCGTGCCCGCATGAGAGCCCGGATAGCCCGATCCACCATGGACCGGGCGATGCACAGGAGGGTCTGTGGACCGCGAGACCGTTTCCTCTCGGTTTCTCGCGGTCCACCATGGATCAAAGCCATTTCTCATACATTTCTCGTGGTCCATGACTTATTTCATGAACCGATGCATGATCGTGTGGTTCTGGGTGTTGCCAGTCGAGATCCAACGATCCAGAGAGGATTTTTGGGCAGTATTAGGGGTCCTAATCCTGTTGTTTCACCGATTTAAGTCTTTAAAAAGACTTGATCCATCCGTGAACAGGTGTGACGCAGTTTCAGGCGGACAGCCTCGTGCAGAGAACCCAAAGAGGAGCATGGCGTTAACAGAAGCAGGAGCAGAGGCTTCTGAACAGCGGACAGCAGTCACTTCAGGAGTTCAAAAGGTTCTTCTTAAAGAGAGAGCTTTTGTAAGGGAGAACTTCCTGTAAAAGAAAGATTGGGTGTGTGATAGTTGAGGATAAGATCTCCTCTTATAATATTTTTTTTTTTATAGTGAAGTTTACATGTCCCGTAAAAGTGAGCTTTTTTTGGCTGATCCACGTATTTGATTATTTTCTGTTTTATTTCTTCTTTCTTTCTGCTGTAACGCGCGGTATCAAGAAGATCCTGAGAGATAATATTTTGATCAGACATTCACCTATATACCCATTGATTGATGTGCCTGTAACGCTGAAACTATAATATATTAAAAAATTATATATGGAAGAAAAATCATGGACGCCTTTTCAACACAAGTGACGCGGCATCGGATTAATTAGGCTTTGGGCGCTACATCTTATATGGATCAGAACTGCATTATAAATGGTCCCAACCTGATCTGTTTGCAGCTCTATTTTGGTGGCTCCACATACATGGAAAAGGAATACTGGTAGGAGGTAATGGACGGCTGCGAGTTGAGGACCAGGCTAAAGTCCCCGTGATGATATGGGTTGCATGCCTTCTTCACGTGCACCCTGATGTCATTCCCAGCCTTGTTCATTTATTGAACAGGCCCGACAACCCAGCACTAAAAATGTTCGATTTCTCACGCACGTGCGACTACGCAATGCACAAACTTCTAGAAGGTGAGAGAACGCATCAGCGCCCACCGGCCCTATATGTCTTGCAGGGGGCCCACCCACGCTCCCACGTGATGGAATAAAGATGTGGGCCCCATCATATAGCGAAAATGTTAAGGTAGAGCTTCCCAGGATGAGAAATTTTTTTTGTATATTGCATACAGTGCAGAAAAAAAAACATCACCCTATCCGATCAGATCGTATTGTCATCGTATTTTAATGTTAAGATAGGACTTCCCAGGATGAGAAATTTTTTTTTGTATATTATATTCAGTGCAGAAAAAAAAGTATAGTCATTATTTTTAATATATTTTTAATATTTATAATTTTATTTTTTTATTTAAAATTTTGAATAATAAAAATATTTTTAAAAATAATTATAAGATCATGTGATCATATTATGAAATTCTACGATCAAATTATAATTTTTTATAAAAAAAATATCGAAGTCTTTCTCTCTTTATGACTTCTGAAAGAAAAATTATGACGTTGTGTTTAGAAAATCATAATTTAGCCATAAGATATCATAATAAGTTCACAGAATATCATAATTTTTATAAAAAATAAAAAATATTTTCGTCATTCAAAATTTTAAATGAAAAAATGAAACTGCAGCCATTAAATCTGTATTAGAAAGTATCATAAATTTTTAATAATAAAAATATCCTTCTTTTTTTATAATTTTTGAAAAAAAAATTATACCATCCTATACATGAAGTTATAATTTAACTGTGGGATGTCGTAATATAATCCAAGATATCATAATTTTTTTTAAAAAAATATTTTTATTATTTAAAATTTTAAATAAAAAAATAAAATTATAAATATTAAATATATATTAAAAAATAATAACTATATAGTCCAACTAAATGAAACAGCATTTTTTTTTCTAAATCAGATGTTGTACAAAAAAAACTTCTCTTTGTTAGACTTCACCGCTTACAATCGGCCCATACCTTAGCAAACCGTATTGCCGTGAAGGCGTGAACTTCTGCCTGGACCTTGATACTTACCGTTGGACACCGTTTTAAGTTGCAGGTTGGGAGGTCCATAAAAATTGTTTGGTGCAAAATGAATTGTGAAAGCCAACAATTTTTCTCGTGATGGTAAAAGAGATAATACTTATCTATTTATATAGGGAGAGGATATGCACTCGTTGTTTGAATATTTTAGCGTGAAAAATCAAAATTTTTCTTCTCTTCATAAACTTCTAAGGATTTTGTTATGATTTTAGTCTCATATTGAAAATGGATATATATATATATATATTATATATATATATATATATATATATATATATATATATATATATATATATTCCTCTCTTTATCATCTTTGCTGGGGCCTTATGAAAGTGGGTTTTACACTGCTATATAAGGCTATGACTTTTTGGTCAGCATACTAGTTTAGATAAGTCAATCTATTGATCTTATCTTTTATAATACTATTTAAATCTATCTGAAAACTTTTTCATCAGATTTGTTGCTAACACTTGTAAGAACTTCAATTCTTTAAAACTGTCAGATCAAGTTCGATTTAGTGAACTATAGTTGGCTCACAAAAACTAGCCTATTTATAATTAAGTTGAAAATGATAAATATATGTGCAATCTATTTATTTTATATCATACCCCATCCACCCTGCTAAATAAATTAGTGTTTCACTAATCAAACATATGTAGGAATAAAATAAAATAAGGTTAAGAAGAGAAAATATAGAGTAGAGCATCAAACAAAAATGTGAGAGACGTACACAACTTAAAATGAAAATCCTAAAAAAATAGGAGGGAGGTGTGTGGGGGAGGAGGAGAGCGCGTTGGGGGATGAAATCCTGACTATATTGTATGTTTTACACTTATCTTTAGCATTTCTCCTCTTAACAATGAACTATGTAGCAGCGAAAGTCACCCAAGTGGAAGACTTGATGAGCCCATGACTCAACGCACTACCATCACTATTTTATGGACCTTTGACTACATTTTAAAGGCTTATCCAATCAGCAATGCCTTGTTAGGTACCAACTCAAATGGAACCCGTTCATAATCTAATTGATCATAGATAATTCAAATGTAATGGCATCATAAAAAGCACCCCTACACCCTTACAGACTTCGATTCGGGAGGTTGGTGGGTTCAGGCAATAAATTACTGCCACAACTTTCCGACCAGGCCAATGTAAGATGGTGATAGGAAACAAAGGCATGTACCGAGGATGCAAGATTGAGCACACAAAAATTGCATTCAGTTCATGTTGCGACCTTCAAGCATTTAAATAACCTTATTTCATTGAATCTCCGTGCCCCATTCAACTTGGAGGTTTGGCTTTGCCTTACTTATAGATAGCATTTTTGCCATTTAACATTCACTAGCGTTCAACTCATGCAAGCTAAGGACTCAGAAAAAGATTACCATGGATGAAGTGGGGAATTTATGATGGATGGTAGGGACCTATAACATCTCATTTATGCAAACTTTCTGAATGTGATAGAATGGGACGGTGTGGCAATTGTGAATTCTAGCGGGCTAGACATGGTTTAGCCGAGTGTGGATTCTCCATGCCTGGCCTCGTACCGTCCGTGAGTGACCTGTGCCGGCCCTGGGCTGATGCGGCGCGCAGGCCTTGGCCCGCATACCACGCGGCGCCTGGGCACGAGGGTTCTGGACTCGTGTCGGCCTGGCCCATCTGGCAACTGGAGCCAGCACATACACAGCATGCTATGATTTGCATCGTGATGTTTTTATCATCGTAGATAGATTCTTGATGTCCCGGTATTGACAACCGGGCTGGAAATAGAGCGAGAATTGGTCCAATTGGAAGTGAGAGTTTTTTTTATGTTTGTTGTTTTTAAAAGTAACTTGAGCGATGATATCAAATCGAGTGTCAGCTTGTATGATGCATCATCTCTCTTCGGCCATCGATGGCTATTACCTCATTGCGCTTATCATCACTTGCTTTACTGGGAAGGGTCCTTCCTCTTCCCTCATTCCCACGTCTTTCATCCTTTGACTCACCCTCCGGTCCTTCTCCTCTTCCTGCCCTCTTCTTTATCTTCTCTGGCTCTCCACTTGCCCCGACATGTTCCTCTTCTCGATAGGGTAAATATTTATTGCAACAGTAATACTATATCAAATTTATAACAAGTCAATCAAAAATCAAAAATCAATGAGACAATATGAGGTAGCATCATGAGAATCAATAAAATACACGACAATCAATGAAATATAGATGATATCACCTATATTTGACGTGATATCACCATTACAATGAAGTTTTTTTCCTCTCGATATATCCCTCATCCATCTATTTTGAGGAATGTATTACAAAAAGTTTCATTACAAATTTATTTTTTTTTATTATGTAAAAAATAACAGCGGCTATATCTGTTGCCAAAATTTTTTTTAAAAAAATTTATTTTAATTTTTTAGAAAAAATGATAATAATACCAAATGAAAGTTAAGTTGGTTGGTTCTTCCTTTCTTTCCTTCCTTCTTTCTTTTTTTCAGAGTTGTAAATTTAAGTACTTAACGGCCTTCAATTAAATTCGGCCTAACTGCTCGGGGCCCCATTGGTCCGAGCCAAGTCCATGCTCTTTGTTGGTAACTAACAAACAAAGAAGATGGACCCAAAAAACTTACAAACAAAGAATGCACAGGGGATAAGCAATGTTGCAGAAAGAGCTGCTTTTGGACCTTACGAACATGCTAGCTCTTGTCGAGTCGAACGCATTTAACAACCAAGACCGACCAATTATAGCTGCACAAGACTCATAAGAAGCCAAAAGTTTTAACATCTAGAATTAAAATGTCAATATTTCTCTGTTACAGAATTCAATAAATCGGTCAAGTTAACTCACGTAACACATAAATCTAGCTTGACCTGTATCCTGTCTGATTTGTGATGTGGGACTACAGGTTTAGATGTAGATTGAACACCTCATCCATTTACTTCACAGGTTGTGATCAGATCCATTTCCACGCTGGGCTAGATGTCGGCTCTAAGTTTTAAGAATAGGCCATCTCATCAAATTCTTGTTGATTTTGGTCAGTAACAAGAGACCCATACCGAGCCTTGATGGATTCAAGGCCTGAATTTTGGACCTAACTTGATCCATGGACATGGAGCATGTCTATTAAAATGATGTCATTTTGATGGAGTGGTTCCCTTGCTTTTTTCAAGGTCTTTACTGCTAAAAATTAAAAATACGTGATTCATTTTGATGAACATTGCATATGCAAATTATATAGATAAACTATTGGGAAAACATAGAATGATCATTATGGTATCCATCAACTAATCTTTCAAGATAGGCGTTCTATTAATTTTAAAGCCGCGTCCATATGAACTCACTGAATTGGACATGCAATGTCAAAAAGTCGTTACAATTCAACATCAATCTGCTATAGAGAATTCATATTGCGCTCTAATTTGTGTCATCAATATGCACTTCGGGTTGCATGGAAACATGTAGTTAATCATATATAATATTGCACCCAAACACCAATACATTTTCCCGGGCATGTAAAAGTCCCTAAAATCAACACTAACATAATCTCACCTTCCAAATGTTGCCGTGTTTGATAAGCGTTTATTGGGATATTCTTGTCTCGCTTCATTGTCTTATAGCCCAATTAATACTTGTCATGAGAACAAAAGGCATCTATACTAAGGGCCAAGAATATCCTTTTGACATGATCGATGAATCAACTAACATAAATTAGTCAAGAATATCATTTTGACATGATCGATGAATCAACTAACATAAATTAGCACATCCTAGTAGTTTCACCAATCATGGGAAGAACAAAACTAATATAGTCGTTTAATTAGTCTAAGTTAATGAAGGATCAATTGGGCCCCCGACCCCCTCCCCCTACATATGATGAGCTAACCAAAGCAAACACACTTCTAATAACAGTAGGAATATTTCTTTATGTTGTTATGGAGGATTTTAGACTCGGAACTAGCTAGGATAGGAGTTGTTCCACCAAGGCAGGCTTTTCTTGGTTGTTGGAGGCAAAGCTTCTATGGAACCAAAGCTCAGGTCCCAAGAGAGAGAGATTAGGTTAGTTTTGGTGCAGGGAAGGCCAAGCAAGCTAGGTTAATTAGTGAAGCAACTTTTTCAATGCATTGTTGGGCCGATTGCTAGCCCAAGAACAATAGCTAAAAGCCATAAAATGACAATAATAAAAAATGGGTAGTACAAATCTTCATACGTAATCGCCATGACGACTTCTAGCTAGCTTTAACATTTTATAATGGAGAATGAAGACTCCCAATGTGGACGGAGGAGTCTTGCCATGTGAACAGGGAAGAAAGGGTGGAATTCAATGGAAATGACCAACAATTAGATGGCGGGCTCTTGCTAGTGACAGATTATGTCCAAGAAGATGGAGACTCCCTATGGCATTGAAATTGTCAAGATATATACAAAGAGATGTCATCTTTTTCTGCAGTACTTTTCATATTGACCAAGCAGCAAACTCTCAAGCACAACCTTGTTATATTTTGGCCACCACACTTGGACCGTATATTGTCTCGGAATATTGATGAAATCCTCCGACAACGATTCATATCGATGTGAACTAAATATATAGATCGTTTCAAAATGCTATGAGCACAAATAGTCAAACGTTTCTTAAGGTTGCACATACTTTGTCCTACCATATTCTTTACATTAATAATCAGTATAATTAGAATTTATTAATTTGCATTTCTTTTCTTTTTTTTTCCAGATTAAGTTATTGCTTTTGTTCCCGTGCCATGCACGTTCTCCTTTATTATTGTATGTATGCACACGTCATGCGTACGAAGAGGAGGCAGCGTGATCTTATTATTTTAGCAACACGTCTTGCAAAAATCATCACGGTTCCAAGAAATATCGTTTAGAGAGCTTCATTAATTATCCCTCGGAACTACCCATATATATATCATTCTCTTAGAAATAGCAATAATAATAATCAGAAGGGAACCGTGTGAGATCGCATTTTTCAAGTTAAAATTTTTTACGGACCTACAACAGGAACCGCATGGGTACCTCCAGACTGGTGTATCAACTTCGGAGAAGGTTTACTTGGTTTATCGTCATTCTATTCATACAATGAAATGGTGGTGACCGTGTCACCGATCAGCTAAAAGCAAAAAAACAAAAAAAAAGTTATACTTGGCAATAGAACTCAATCCTGCTTGAATTTTTAATATATTTAGGTTTCCATCGTTGACCGACCTTTTAAGCCTCCGAAGAAGATCTGGATTCCTGGGTGATATCACATGAATACTTGTTTCCATCTTATTCTCTAGCGCTTGCATGTTGCATTATTAATTTATTGTGAGGCATGCCAAAGTTATTATTGGCTTCCTAATTCTTCCCATATATATGTTTGTTGTCTTCCCAAAACGCATTGTCCACGAGCAATAAAAGGAAATACATATATATATATATATATATATATATATATATATATATATATATCCAAAAGGATAAGAATGAAAAATTACCATCCTGATGATTCATTGCACCATAAAATGCCATTAATTTCACACTGACATGGATCTCAAATGTTGGTCCCACACAGCAAACCTGTCACCAATGTCCATCCGACAACTGCCATGCTTTGGAATGGCCATCGGCATACACCATGAACCAGAATAGAGTCAACAGAACCAATTATACTCTCTCCATAGACCTCTTCCTTCTCTGGTGTGTTTCCTGCTTGCCTCCCTGTGAGAGGATATGGTAGTAAACAAATTAAAGGGAGTGGGGCCTTCAAGACAATGCATAGGCTTGTACTCTTCCAGGGGAAGATATTCCGCTTCCGTGCGCTAGCTAGTAATCCGATATTGTTTTTAATGAACCAACGCCTCTCTTTCCCTTTACTAAAGTCCAACAGCTAACTAGCTCCCAACACTGGCACATGGTATACTCCGTGTTCTCTCTCTCCTTCCTATTGCACCAAACCACTCCCCTTGGTATATAACCCACCAACCCCTTCCAAACTCATCCCATACTCCTTCTTGCCATCTCCTTCCTAATCCGAAAGTATAGTTTTACTAGTATCATGGCATCTGAACTTAGCCTTCTGTCCCTGAACCAACTCCAAAAGCTAGCCCAGCAGCAGCAGCAGTACTTTAATCCTAGGAACTGGCCAGGTCTCCGACTGGCTGAAGCTGATGATGATTCTTGGAAGGTCCGGGCATTTGCGGAGAGCGCCACGGGCATGACATGGCCGCTACGCTCGTACACATGCACCTTCTGCCGTCGTGAGTTCCGGTCGGCCCAGGCATTGGGTGGCCACATGAACGTTCACCGCCGCGATCGAGCTAGGCTCCTGCAGTCCCCTCAAGGATCCCACCCATCCTCTCCCACAACTCCATCTCCTCCCATTGTCTTCCCACCACCAGTACCAGAATTCGTCTCCGGTGGTCGCTGCTACTGCCTTCTCTACCCTATCCCGGACGCCGCCACAATTATCTTTGCACCGACTAGGGATTCACCCTCCACTCTCCTATATATTAGTCCGTATCCCGGGAATGGATCCGGTGGGGTTGACAAAGATGAAGGAAATAATGGAGATGACGTTGATAAGGAGCTGGATTTAGAGCTTCGACTTGGATGGTGATTAACGTGGAGGTTGAATGGAAAGGCATGTTGTACGTAGTATTTGTAATTTAAGTGTTGATTTGATATATGCTCGTGTAATTCTTCTAAAGTGGAGTCGTCATCAAGTGGTGTAAGATATTAATCTGTTCTTGTGAAATGATTGAGCCAAATATATAGTAGTCTCTATTCTTTCATCTAATGATGATACCATAAACGGAGGTGCGGTCATTTGAGTAAGGAATTGAAGGAAGACGTACGTAGATGTTGTTCCGGACGTAGAATTAATTGATGGAAAAAGAAAATGGAGAAGAACAAGGAGGAGGAGGATAGTGTATGTCTTTTGACTCTTTTTCATTGGAACGTTTGTTTAGGCACGCGCCTCATTTCGGGTCGTAGTTGGATCCTTCGCGCCAAAGAGAGATTCACCTTCGTTCACGTCTATCCGCCTTTGGATCTGCCACAGCACAGCTCTCAAAGTGCTCCAAACTCCCTCATCCGCCTGCACGGCTTTCAAAGGATAGGCCAAGTGACAAGGGGATTTTGGAGGTCAGATTTTTTATAAGCTAACAAAATGAAACCAACAAAGCCATCAGGAAGCAAGATTCCTGCATGGGATAAAATTTTTATAATCGGATCGATCATAAAAAAAATTATGGTCATATATGTTTCAAAAAGTCTATCAAAAGATGAATGACCGTACACACATAAACGTACATATTAAATACTAAAAAAAGAAGAATGGATAAACTCTAAGGATATTTGAACAGTTTAGATAAACATCACTTAACCGTCTTTTTTTTATGAATGTCCACATGACAGACGATGACGGCCTGACTATAATTTTTTCATGATCGATCTGATATAAAATTTTTTCCCACCTACACCAATGAACGATCATAATCAAACATCAATCTCCTTTGAAAAAAATAATAATAATAATTAAATCTCTTGAAAGAGATTAAGGGGTAAGAATTTAAAGCACCAGCAAGTAGGGGTAGAACTGGACCGGGCCCTATCCCTACTCGAGCACAGCCCAAAAATTATTTTCGAGCTTCGAGCTGGGCTTAGGCCCGATGAATGTATAAAAATCCCAGCCGAGCCCAAGCTCGAGCCCGGTCTGAAGCCATTTGGCAGCCCAAACATTATTGGCCCAAGCCCATGTCCGGCGCCCACTTCCTCTCCTCCTCTGCTGCTGCCATCGAGACCGCTTTCAAGACCATCTCCGGCATCTCTGTCTCTACCAACTTCCACCTCCGCCCAGTCTATGATGACCCACCGCCATCACCACTCGATCATAGGCCACCGGCTTTTAGCTCTTCACCTTCTCTGCCATCCCCCTCTAGCTCTCAGATGGCGACAGGGCCCACATTGGGGCCACTCGATGGGGTTTCTTCCTCTCTAGGTTGATCGAGTAATGGGCGCTTTTGGCTGTTCATCCTATGCCTTTCTCTGGCTCACTCATGAAGAAGAAGAGTCAAGATCTTGAAGAGACTCTGGAAGCCATCCCTCTTTCTGTGAAGCCTTGCGAAGAAAAACCGCCGCCCCTAGATAACTTTTCCGGCTACCGTGCCTTTCTCGATCCCCCTCCGGAGCTTCACATCTGATGGAGCGTACCAGACGATGCGCCCCCTCCAAAAGAAATAAAGAACGAAGAAGAATAGAGGTTGCAGTCGACTCGAGCTTAGGCCGGGCCCAAGCTAGGCTAATAGTATGCACGAGCCCATCCGAAAATGAAAAGGGCTATATTTCTGAGTCCAAATCCGACTTGATTTTGTTTGGACTTAGCCTAAAGTCTGACCCACAGTCAGACAGGCCTAAAGCCCATCAGGCCTACCCGAGCTTGTTTTCAGTCTTACCAGCAAGTACGTCAAATTACAAGAAATGAAAGCACTAACAACCACCCATAATCACTCATCCATAACCGTAGGATCTTGTGTACAACAAAGAGAAGCTTGGCATTTTTCCCCCAACGCCAAATTAATGAAGTGGCGGAAGAGCTAGCTACAACGTAGACTTCGTCCCTGAGTTTGGAGAAGAGCGCGTGCATGGAAGCCAATTCTCGCTTCAATCTGGCTCCGTTTTAATTAACCAGTAGGCTCAAAATTTTGATTCACATAATTCCATGCATAGACGTTTACATGATAGTAATTATAATGCATGTACAGAAACTTCAACAAATATTAAATACAAAATAATTGGATTAAAATTTAAATTTTAAAATAACTAAACATAATTAACTGTTTTCCTACTGCTCAGATCTTAATGGTATTTCTCTTTGCTCCTCCCTTAAAGGCTTTTAGCAACTCGATATTGAAAAATTTTAGGTTCTTTTTTAGTAAATTGATTTCTTATCATCCGTTAATTCAAATGTCTTACTTCTCTTTTTATCATTCCCAAAGTCCAGAATATTAGAATCCCTGCTTTACATGTTTCTATGTCGTCTAAGAGAAATCTAGTTAGAGTTGCTAGAGAAACATTTCAAATCTTTAACGAAGTCATTAGATTAGGGTTCCTGTTGAAATTGAATGCTTTTAAATAGTTTACCGTTGTAAGATTTAAGAATAAGGATTTAACGATAAGGACTATGGATAGTTCAACCCTACTTTGATCCATTTAGCTTGAACCAAAAGCTGTCCAATAACCTTCGTCTCAAGACCTGAAAACTTTGAGTGCGGATCCATTTCAGGGGAACCAAAACTTGCTCCAGGATTCCTGTCTTCACTCTTGTTCCTTTCTCTC
The DNA here is from genome assembly GCF_000442705.2 of Elaeis guineensis. Classification (NCBI taxonomy): domain Eukaryota; kingdom Viridiplantae; phylum Streptophyta; class Magnoliopsida; order Arecales; family Arecaceae; genus Elaeis; species Elaeis guineensis. Next base: position 12,368,823 of record NC_025996.2, on the reverse strand, counting down.
TTTGCGCTAAACCCTCGCTCATTTCCCTTCTCCTGTTCTCTTCTCCCCACACCCAAATCCAATCCAAACCCAATGGAAGCAGCTTCCGTGAAGGAGATCCTGAGCGAGCTCGAACGGGCTCCATTTGTGAAAGAGTAGGGTAAACGAGGGCCAATATCCCAGGCGAGACCAATATAAGTTGTGGATATTGGCGTTACTATAAGTAGGGGTTACAAGGAATACAGCAATAACAATAAGTAAGGGTTACAAAGAATACAGCAATAACAGACAATGATATTTAAAATATTTGATTTATATTTGAAATCGAAATAAAAATCAGAATGATTTAAAATCGAAATCGTCAAATTCTCCTAAATACTTGATTCATGATCGAAATCAAAATAAAAATTTAAATTCATAGAGAAAAATAAGATTGAGTTCTATATAGATTGAATCATTTTTTTTCCACTTCGAAATCGAACTCCTTCTAACAAATAATTGAAATAAAATCATCTATTTTTATTTTAATTTTAGATCCATTTTTTCCAACCAAACATCCTCTACATATTTTATTCTACATGTGCCTGCCAGCTTTCACTTAGAACGCCGGTCATGATAACCCACTACGGAGACCTGCGATGGTTTTCCATATGGTAGTTGTGATAGAGGTGCTGAAATCCCCCACCGCTCTCTTTCCTATGCACCGTACCGTCCCTTCGGTGCAACCGTGCCAAAGAGGCACATAGAAAGAAGGTTTTCGCAGTGGTTTCCTATGGACTTTGAAACTAAGGTAACCCTAGTCTTGTGCTACTTAAACAGTGGAAGTGCAATTCCTCCAATGAACTCGGCCTTTAAGACCAAGAATGAATCTCTCCCTAACCAATTCTCTGCTGATTGAAGCTGTCACGCTGAGATGGTTAGCAGACAATCTGATACACATAAGGTGTAAACTAAGAAAGACTCTTCAATGGAGAATTTAGAATCTGTAACTGGGAGGGGAGGAAACGAAAGAACATGGTTTTGGCAACCTAAAAGACATATAGACCTGCGTAATATAAGACAGTGAGCATCCCTTTTGCATTCGATATAGTATCAATGCACAAAATAAATTGCCTAGGTGATTACATTTTTTACAGTATTACAGCTCCTTGTTGCATAATGCGTAGCCGTTCCACCATAAAGTTCTGGCCCCTGATTGTTGTGTTAGTTCAAGCCAAAGCATCTCTTCTTTCTTGCAAACATTGATGAATATCCAACCAGCTTTATGATTTATTTAAATTCTCAGCTTCCACCCTCACTTGATGGATTCTTTGGCGCAGCTTACGCCTGTGGTCATGAATTTTACAAAGTCCATGTCCCAATACCACAGCGGAGTAGATCCCATGTGTGATCATAGGAGCAAGGATATTATCCGTCTACAAACATCAGAAGATAAGTATAAATTTATATTTTTCCATATTGTGGCAGTGGTCCCTGCAAATGAGACACTTTCTATGTTTTGATAAGAAAAAAGAAAATAAGACATTTAAATGAGGTGCTAGAATACCTGAATCCATTCAAAACCAAGGTAGAGAGCCAGTAGTCCTTCCAAAAGAGGAGAATATATCTTCCTCATTTGTCTCTTTTCATACCAAGCTGCATAACAAAAATTATGCAGGCCACAGAGATTTAGCTTCGTGTATGTTGCAGTTTATGTGGAATTGCATTCAACAATACTGAAGTAACAGAGTTAAGCAGGCTAAGGTGAAGCCATGCATAAGGTGCAGCCGTTGCCAACCAAGCAACCAAGTGGAAAGTGTATATAAGATATATATAATCTAGTTGTTTATAAATGAAAGCAGCCATTTGTTTGCATGCAGATTTTCTTTTATGTGAAATCCAAGAATGCTATGCCGATTCATAGTCAGCAACTCTTTGTTTATGGGCCGGTGTTAACAGCAAAAAAATAAGTTGCTCCCCACTTGACAATTTTAGCTTATATTTTGGCTAATTACATACTAAATATATTAACAATCGAGACATGAAATGCACTGGAAACACAACCACCTATTGCTTATTGGATATATTTTTCCATCAATTTTTCAGCATAGTTCAAAGATAGGTGATTTATGATGCATATTTCTATGCACAACCACTGGGATTCTAGTTCACTGACCTGCAAAAAGCTTCTTAAGGTCTTCACGGCCAGAACGAGACTGGAATACCGGTGCAACGACATATGTAGGGTCTGAAGCAATATGTGAAATACATGATTTATAATATAGGGGATGAGACAATAGCTGTGGTTGCATAAAAAGGAAAAGTGGAGGCAGACGTACCTTTTGGAGCAGTTGCAACATAGTAAAGTGATCCCGTAAGGGCGGCTGTGATAACAGCTGCAAATGCCTGAGCGAATGGGACAAAGAGAGGCAGCATGCCGGTCTACAATGATTTGGGACATTAGAATTTTACAAAGCATCTAGTTCAGAAGTCGCATCTGAAATAATGATGTGTATAGTGTTACAGGTATTGCCAACAAAACTAGCTGCTTACCAGAGATGCGATTCCACGTGCATCTTTCATGAGTTCAGTGCTCTTTAAGAACATATCAGCCAACGCCCCCTGTAGCAGTGCATGAATTAGATAAGGAAAAAAAAAAGATTATAAGGAGATGAGAAAAGTGTAGACAAAAATGAAAATGGTGGCCTTTAGGATTGGATATTTTGTAGCCAGATGGGAATAAGATTTCACCAGTTGAACTCACTTGATAGGGGGATAGATTAAAGAGGAAATATGTGTCTGACTTTACCCTATGGTTGTATTAGCATGGTATAGGAAATGGTTGAATTCTTGTACAACAGCATTAAGCAGCATGAACGTTATCTCGAAAAAATCTCTTGTTCCATCCATGTCTGCTTCCTTTATGTAAGACTGGACTCAGTAGATATTCATCTACTTAAGGCACACAAACACTCATTAGAAAGTTAACTTTATCTACCTACTGAATTAAATTAAACTTGTCTCATGTTAGGACATCCCATTGGTATTATATATAGAAAACTTATAATCATTTTGAAAATAGAGAATAAGGATGAATTTGGATTTAACATAATTCATCATAGCTTATCGCCCGTATCCTATCCAATTGTGCCTATGCTGTCAGTGTTTATTCCTCTCCCGGTCTGAAACATCTTTAGCCCTTGCTTCATTCTTCATCTTTAGCAGATACACCAATCTTCAATGTTGGATTTCTTCATCTTTAGCAGATAGACCAATCACAATTATGCTCTCTTCGGTAATTTCTTTCCTATCCTTTTGGTTGATAAGAACTCCATTTCCCATTAGATGTAGCATCTCGATCAACAATTGCAGGGGTGGCAGTAAGATGCATCCACCATTTGCTATAGCCATGTGTCCCCCCTCCACATGCTACAAGAGCAGCACACCTCCACATCTTCATCTCCATGGCTACAATGAAGGGAACAAAGCAGCCAACTGAGCTCTGAGCTATGGAGCCCTGAACATTATGTGTAATTGACGGTTCCTTCCTAATGCTCTGTTCCAGCTTGCTGTGGCTGATGCACAGACATCAGCAATTTAAGATTGTAATGGGGCTCTTGGCCTCCTTTACTGAACCAAAGAAAAGAAAGGGAAAGGATAAATCATCAATTGATGCCGTATGGAACTTACATAAAGTGACGCCCATTGACAGCAAGCCCCTGCTCAGATTATACTGTAAGTCCCCATCGTAGGCTTCCTTATGTGCCATATAAGATTCAGTATTTCACATGTAACTTATTCAATGAATCAGTTTGCTATTCTTTATCCACTGTCATTCTCTTACAACTTTTCCAGCATCTTTAAGGGACTATTAGCTCTCTCCTCTTCCATTTGCATTATTAAGGCTGGCAAGCTAGCAATCCTGGTGATTAGTGTTCCACTGGTTTCTACATCTTGTGTCGATCAATAATTTCTAGGAAGGGTTCAAGTTCAAGGATCTGTTAATGAGTCATATGTGGTGTATTTTAGGTTGCTCAAAATTAGCTTGTGTATGTAAATCAAATCCTATGAGATGTAGAATAATACCAGATTGGTTCAAAACAATTATTTAGAAAACAGTATAATTTAGCCATGACCTGAACTTCATTTTCACCATGGCAATAACTAATATCAACTGACAAGAAAGGAAAAAGTATTTTGAAAGGAAGCCACCATGGATTGGCTTGGCACCATTACATTTCCATTTCTACCAAGTATAAGACCCATCTTGTTGGCATTTGCATGCATATACGGATTCCATGACTACAGTGAAACAGCTCCATTTTAACTCTCGACTTTATCTCGATAAAAGCATTTTTCCATGTGCTAAAGTTTCAATTTCAGGTTTTGTTTTTTCTCTGATTAGTTTTTCATTTTCAGAAATATATTCTCATTGAATTTGTATTTAAATTATTTTACCTGAAATTGAAACATTTCAATTAAAATGCAATTGAAACCAATGCATGGGCCAGCTGGAGTTTTGTTAAAACTGTTTCAATTGTGGTTTTGGTTTCATTTTTAGACTATTCATCCCAAAACAATTATGCTATTATAATTTGGATTTCCAGAAGTCTAACACCATTCATTGGACACAAAACTTTCAATATGTTATAAAAAATCTGCTTGAGCTCATTTATTAACAAACTAAATGTATGAGCTTGTTGCACAACGAGATCAAAGCATTGCAGTGTGCAGAGGATGGTCAAATTTGTGTATATTCCAAAAGAGGACAGATAGTATCATGCAAACTTATTCCTGTTCAACGTTTTAAGATATCACTGCAGGTTTAACTCTGTAGTGTGCTTGGAGCCAGCTATACATCTTCTTAAAATGGTCTTCCATACAGAACCACCCAATTTTATGGTGCAAGAAGGAAAGAATATCCTCAAGAGATATGCATCATCATTTGCAAACTATAATATTTTGTGACTAAATAGTTTCACTAATTCAGGTATATCAATATAGTAACAATCATTATGATATTATTTTGTGGGACTAAATATTATGAAAAAAGAATTTATTGTTTTGTTGGTAGAAAGAAGAATATAGTTTTAAACAGACCACATTATTTCTCACCAGACCTTACCTGAACAGCAGCACGATAGAAAAGTTCCTCCCCTACTGAGCTTGCAGTAACAACGAGTATGAACTGCAAAAAGCCCAAAAATAACAGATTATGTTAGTCATCACTTGACACGATATCAGAAGAATATATGTAGACAAGCAAATGTTAGTAAATACCTGCCATGGTGACATGCCATAGAAGAAACTCCGGAGCTCCTCATCCTCCACATCTCTAATGGCACGAGCCTGGGGTGAGTGCTTGACCACCTCATCCTGTGTAAAGCTTGTCAGTTAACATCATAATAATGAACTTGTTTGCCTTTTTTGTATTTTAGCATCTTAATTTTCCACCAAATAACATAGATTCCCAATTAGCCTTAAGATTTCAAGCGATGAAGCTGAGGACATGAGACAATTACTGCTATTTCAAGAATATGAGCTCATGGGGTTCCGAGTTGTATAGAAATATCCTATCTCTTTAACTTTATTATCAGTTTGTACTGTTGATTGTCCCAGATTGAAACTGTAGAAGGTTGTTGTCAAATGGAGGAGTGATTTCAGAACAGAGAAGGAACTAAATAGAAAGCCTAATTCAACCTTGGCCCTCGTCTCCTTTGACCACAGCAATCGATAAGAACATATACTTGACAACCATTGAGGATTAGTGGCAAAAGTTTGTCTGAGGTACTGTTTAAAAGAAAGACTAATCAGACAAGACAAGAAAGAGTAGGCAAGGTATGAAAGAAAACCTTGACAGTTGTTATGGATAGAGGTTTATTAGTTCATGTTCCACAAATATGCCTATTTAAGATTATTGCAATGCAATTCTTGGAGACAGTTAAACAATTGCATTCCCATTCAAGACTTATTCAAGTGCTATAAGTAACATTCTCAGGGCTTGTTTGGATAGTTGGGCCAAAATCTCCTGGGATTCATGACCCAACTGCCCAAAGTATTGGATTATAAACTAGCTTGACTGATGTTTTCAAGCATCCAGGACCACTTTTTGAGTGGGTTGGCCCGAATCCAATAGGGAGAAAAAAATGACCTACTAGGTGATTTTTTTTCTCCCTATGGGATTCCGGCCAACCTACTCAAAAGGTAGCTCTGGATGCTTGAAAAAATAGGTTTAGCTAGCTTGTAATCCAATACTTGTGGTGGTTGGGCTACGAATCTCATGAGATTTTGGGCCCAACCATCCAAACAGACCAGACACAATTAAACTATTGCATTCCTGCTTAAGACTATTTGAGTGCTACGAGTAACATTCTTAGAGACAATTAAACTATGGTTTTAAAGCAGTAACAGATTCTCAAACATATTAGAATAGGAATTTCAAACTAAGCCATCAAAGGTCAGATGCATATTGGAATAGGCCCAATTGTTGGAAACGAATAGGAACTCAATTATAGGAAGACATACTAAATTAGGTAGCATGACTTTGTGTACAAAACTCCACAAAGAAAGAAATAGTGGAATTAACCATCCAAGTCCGGTCCCAACTGCACAACTACAGTTTTAAGAATTTTAATTCGGCAGGCATTAGCATCTACACCTAACTCTTGTATGGCAAGTAGCATAGTTGGAGCTACAATTCTAATTTGAAACTTGAATTACCAATTCCAAATAATAACAAATAAAACAGAGTAACACATAATAAGAGAAAAAAAAAAAATGAAAGCGTACATCTAAGATGAAGAGCAGAGCCATGATTGGTGGAGCCGCATATCCCAATCCCTCCACAATAGCTTTTAGCGACGGATGGAATCCTCCCGTGCAATCCACTCCTGTAATCGAACATATAAACTTCCCCGCCAGCGCCATAGCCCCATATATCCCTGATTTTTTTAACATAAAAAAATCAGGATTTTCCCTTTTATTTTGAATTACCATGTCATTTAATTCGAACTACAAGAAATTACTCTCTAATTACAAGCATAATATTTTTTGTGCTGTGACAAACAATTAAACTTAAAAAATCCAGAAATTAGTATAACATATGTTTAGAAAGGAATCACCAACTTGAGAGTTTCCAAACTTAGCAAGAAAAAGGATGAGACAAGACTCACCGATCCCAAAGCTGAGTCTTAAGACGGCTCCGAGGTTCTCCCAAGCCCGGAACTCGGTATCCCCGCCACCGAAGCTCCGATCGACGACCGTGGTCGCCATCGTTGTGGAGGAGGAGGAAGGGGAGGCCGAAGTGGAGACCTCCATCGCGGGGCCACCGGCAGCGAACCCCCTCCGGCGGGGCTCCCCGCCGCTCCCCTCCGCCGAAGCCTTAATCCTCGTCCGACCGATCCCCTTCCGCGGCCAGAAGCCCAGGCCGGCGCCCGGGGAAGAAGAACAGGAACAAGAAGAAGGGGAAGGAGGAGACGAGGCGGCGGAAGAGGAGGAGAGAAGGGACAAAGCTCGAGGAGAAACGCAGCGAAGCTCCATAGAGAGAGAGAGATCGATCCTGGGAAAAGAGAGTACTAGGGAGTGGAGATTTTTTTTATATTATATACAATGAAAGCATCCGGGGACGAGATCAACGGAGGGCTTTGGTTTGCTGTTTAACGCGAGCCTGTTCGCGGGAGAGGACCTCCGTTCGTTTCTCCCGCGCTTTATCATCCGACACTGGTGATGGGACCCACTCAGGGCCTAACAATCGAGAAGGGGGGGCCTTCCATGAGCCGTTTCTGTGGACGTGGCTTGGTTGCGGGCGGAAAATTTTATGTTGTGGGCACCGACTGACTGGATGAGTGCTGGCTGAAGCCTAGTCCACGGCTGGTATTCACCGTGGTCGCTGGATGGCATGGCCTCTCATCCAACGCAATTTTTCTGACTGGGATGGACCATTGTTCTATCCATTAAAGACAAATCCGTTGCAGGGGAGTAAAAAAGAAAAAAAAGGTGAAAAGTTATCATTGTTAATTTAGATTCTTCATAATTGTTTCTTTAATTTAATTGCACACTCTTGAAGAATAAATAGTAAAAGTTATGAATAATGTTTCCTGAATCCTTGAGGGAAAAAAAAATATTGGCACCAGATCTATGATCTATTGTCAATTAGCCAACCAATCAATGCTGCAGCGTTGCTTGAAAACCGGCACAAGGAGGAGAAATTATTGCTTACAACCTATCATTCAAAAAAAAAAAAAATCTATTTAAACCAGCAAAAAAATATTAGCTACCTAACCATCATTAATAGTGATTTTTTTTTTATTCAAATTTTTAACCAAACTTAGATAACAATGAATATTTTTTCTAATAATAAATAATATATTGACTTTTCATTAGACGGCCTAAGATACATATGATAGATGAGTCCAACCAATAACTTTTCCACAGGCAGACCCGGCCAACATGGCCACTGCATTATCACATCTGTGGAATCTAATAAGCATATCTTCTTTATGCTGCTCCGTGTCTTCTTTGGACGGCCGGTCCCGATAATCTTCAACCTTAGGATGAGGTTTCCGTCCACAGGAATTCCCTGGGCCAATGGGTATTTACCACGTAGGATAGAGATAACGGGAGAATCAGGCATCGCAGATAAGCCACGCTGGCAGCTACGGCCGAAAAGATTCTGGCGATAGTCAGAAAAGGCCGTCCTGTTCACCTTAAGTCAGAGCCCACGGAGTTAGGTAGGCCTGATCCATCCCTGCGACGCCTTAGCCCATTAGAAAGGGAAAGTATGCCGAGCGTTAATGGACACTGTTTAAGTGCGGACGTGGCCACGATTAACCGGACGACCCATCCGATTTTTCGGCAGGAATCCCGGTTCTTTTATTGTAAGGGGAACTTAATGCCGGGTCCTTAATTTTACGGGCTCTAACACAGATTTTTCTCCTTTTTTCGAGGGGGAAGAAGATAAAGGAGGGTTTAAATCAAGTTATACAAGTTTCAACTACTATATAGGGTCCTCGATATAAATTGCATCCGGTATAATTGTAATCGCGAGAGCTCGATTAGATAAATGGGCTAAACTTATGTGCTAAATAGTTTAAGGTGTTTAGGACAGCAAATTCTAAATAGGGCCATTCATCCTCGTCCAAATATTTATCTGCTACTTATAAATAAAAAATTATTAATTAGATCAGATCCACAAACTCAATAGTAAATCAATTCGACTATAAAGCAACACATGGGCATGCATGCATCGCTCAATTTCCTTTACCTTTCTATTTTCTCTCAATCTTCATGCGTTGGTTTGTAGTTGAATTGGTCCACAATCTGATCCAACCAATAATTTCTCTTTGCATAAATAATAAAAATTATAATTATTGGTGTAGAATAAAAGTTTCATCCTATTCCATACAAGTGCTATTGCTTTGCCCCAAAAAAACACACACAAAAAAAAGCAGAAAAAAGAAAAAAATGCTTTGCCCATTCTAGAAACTAGATTTGTATTTGACCTATCAAGGGACTTCTATATTGCTACATGCAATAATAATCTATCTAATAAATGGTGCTACGAGAGAGTTCAATTTAAATAAAAATTCACGTGCAGTCTGAATATTTTCTACATAAGTTTTAGGCTCTAGTTCATACCCCAGCCGAGTAATCGTGATTCAAAAAAAAAAAAATTTTGATGAACCATATATGGTTAGAAAAAATACACAGCTCCATCTAATTGGATCACATAACCATCAATTTATAATACATATTTAATATTTACAGTTCTACTTTTTCATTTAAAATTTTGAATAACGAAAATATCTCTCTTTTTCTGAGAAACTTACATCCTATGGCGATATTATGATATCCTGCGATGAAATTATGACTTTCTAGCCTGCACAAAATGTCATAATTTCAACACAAGATGTCATAATTTTGATAGAGATATTTTATCATTTAAAAATTTTATAAATTTTTCAAAGATGAAAACACTCTTTCCTCTTTATATCCTATAAAATATTATAACATCACGTGCTGGAAGTTATAATTTCATCACGGAATGTCATAATTTTGATAAGGATATTTTAATCATTTAAAAATTTTTTAAATTTTTTAATAATAAAATATATTTTTCTCTTTATAATATCTATGAAAAAATTATGATATTTTGTGCAGGAAATCATAATTTGACCATAGGATGTCATAATTTTTTTAAAAGAAGAAGAGCATTTTTGTTATTCAAAAGATATTAAATGCACGTTAAAAAGTGGTGACTATATGGTCCAATCAGATGGGATGGTTTATTTTTCAACATCATATGCGGTGTGTTGCAGCTAATCCCTAGTTGTGCCCGTTGTCGGAGAAGAATATCTACAAAAAAGGTCCACATTGATCAGAGTTGTGTCCGACGGAAATCCTCTGATACTTAAGTCAATGGAGAGTAGTGAACAGTAGATAAATTTTTAGAAAGACAGACTATCAGCCTAGAAGTATCTCACAAATGCTGTTCGTTTACCTCCCTTTTATAAATAATCTGCTAGTAACCATTTGTAACGGATAGACACGTGGATCCCGCTTGTTCCGACACTATGTGATTATGGGATGAGTAGTTAAGGCCTTCTAATGATCATGGTGTGTGACCGTTATACGCTTTCTACGCTGGTGGTTTCTGATATGTCGACTTTATATCGGTAATCTGAATGTACCGACTGTATGTTGGCAATCGTAGAAATCCGAATGACTATCGATCGATGACTCTGTTATACCGATTAGCCATCGGTTATGAAGTCGGTCGAGTCGCCATAGTTGAATTATATTTATCAAGTTGAGAATAGTCGACTGTTGGTTGGCTTATTGATTGATAGTCGGTGATCTGTGCTTATTAGATCGATTGAAAGTTAAGTGATGTGTTGTAATTGAGACGGAACTCATTCTGTGATGTAGCTTTGATGGTTCATTGTCCATAACTGATAGATATTCGATCAGCCGACTGTAAATCAAAGAAGCAGACTGAATTATCCCAACAGTTGCCCTCCACTCTCAAGCCTAAGGTGGCCAGACATGTGGATTGGCACATAGCTTGACGCGCTGGATGAAGGGAGTTGTCACGTGTTATCTCAAATCCTGATTTGACTGTAGACATTAATGATTTCTTCAAAAAATAAAGAGTCTCCAACCATTTTGTTGCTTCGATAACCATGAGATCATCATTGGGATGTCGATTCGAGAAGATAGTTTGGCGTTGAAAAATCTGATCAATTTGATTCTGACTAGTCAATTTCGACCATCTGTCCCAGTGTTATCGGCTCTCAACTGTTCATGTAGATAGAAGTGAGGTGGTATGATCTGGCGGTAGGTGTGTCGAACCATCCGATCAATGATCAATTTTAATGTAGCCATGTGTCAAAATCTAGGGTGATTTTGATTTGAGCAAATTTATCCCGACCGTTGATGGGCCATATATATATAATGTCATTTTTATTTAGATTTTCTACTGCATTCTGATAGTTTGAAAGTTCTTTTTATAGGTACTGAGGTTTCAGTTGAGTTCCAAATCGAGAGCCAAGTTTTTTAGGTCTTTCTTTAGCCTTCAGGTTAGGCTCCTTCATTCTTTTTTCTTTTGCTTTTTCAATTTTTCACTATTTTTATATTAAAAATTATGTCCTAAAATCAATCGTGTGATGATTGAGTTCATCTTTGTATATAAATTATTGATTAATGAATAATAGTTATTCTGATATTTTTCATCATAAAGTTACATCTTTCTTGAACTCTTGTGCTGTGATGAAGTCCTTAAAATCATATTAGTATACGATAAAGAGAATATTTATTGTATAGTTCTTAAACATATTTGCGATCAAATGATATGTCATTAAAGGATGATGACGTTTATCAAGTGGAGGTCGTTGTGTACCATATAGGTTGGTTGTCCTCTTAACCAAGAAGTGTGGGATACAGATGAGATGTAGGAGTACATCGTCACGGAATAAGTACCTTACCTGCTGAGCGTTCTGCAGTCAAGAACTGCTTGCGAAGCATATGGGTATAAGTATCCTTCAGACCTGAGATCACTATAGTGACCTGCAAGCAACTCACTGTACTTTGGTGCTGGACTATCTAGATTTCTAATGCAGCGACGGAAGGCTACTGGGTACAGTCAAGTACTTACAAAGTTTATGTGTGGATCAAGATGAGATTGATCCCTCCAGATTATTGGAGTTGATATATTGCTGTATTTCAATTTAATAAAATTTTGATCAGGATAATTCATAAGATGGATTGAAAAGTTTGAAATACAATATGGATGAAGCAATCTCGGTTGACAGTTAACTCTGAGACCATCCTAGAGCATTCAGGATCAAAAAGATGAATTATGCGGTAACCATGTGTATGGATTCTGAAATATTCTTTGCGACAATTCAACCTATTTGGACATCAGAAATCATTGCTAGATGGTATCTCAATTAGTGCAAAAATCGGTTCCTATGCTATCGACTTAGTGTTTGAACTTATGGAGTCACACACAATAGTCAGACATTATAAGAAAGTATTGCCCTATGTTTATATGTCCAATTTGAAAGTACTTGACTTGATTGAATATATAAGTTAATTGATTGAGAATTAAGTTATAGGTCAAATGGAATTGAAAAATTGACTACGTCTAGCTAATACTACATATGAGGTTCAGGTTCGATCTCGGAGATGAACAGTTTTTGATCTATGATCCATAGAGTATATGAAAGATTGAATTTAAGTGCTAATTAATTTTAAATTAAATCTGAATTCATTAGGCTTGATTGGGTCCAAAATTTCAAGTTAGACTTGGTACAAAAGTCTTAAAGAGTTTGGGATTAACAATCTTTCGAAATTATTTCGAACCAACTTCGAATTGGATTCGAATCGGATCTGTTTTGGATGAGATATGAGAAATTCTATTTGCACTAGAATTCTCCTTTCTTATGGGCCGACCAACACTTGAAAGCTTCCTTATTATGAGCATCCCATGTGGGTGAGCGATTGGATGCAATATGGTTGTCATATGTAATAGCAATACTATCTCATACAGAAGTCCTTCTTTCATAAGTATTAGACTGATTCAAAGCATGTTTGAGTTAGGAGTCCTATATTTATTGGGTCATATAATTCATCTATAAATAGAGAGAGTCTCTACCTATGGATGCATAGCAAACAAATCAGATTAAGAGAAAAGAGAAAGAGAGAGAGGCGTGAGAAGAGAGAAGCCCTTCCTTCTTCTCCTTAGCCTCTCCTCTTTGGTGCCGCCCTTCCTTCCTTGCCATGGGCCCTCTTGTGGACGTTCCTCTTGCTGGTGTGAGGTGTCACACCAGCATCTTTTATCTCTCGTTTGATTGGGTTATAAAAGCGATTTGATCAGAGTTTATCCCACTTTCCTGTGGCATCTGGTATGTATGCAAAGTAGAGGGTCTGCACTTTCAGGCCTCCACGAAGGATTGTTCTAGATTTTTGAAAATTTGATCTCCTATTCTGTTGCTAATCAGATAAGGATTTGATCCTTATTCATGTAGATTAATAAAAATTTTTTTGATGCAACCTAAGCTATCCGAAGAGAAACAGTTTTCCTTTCCTTCATTCTGATAGGTAGTAGCAGTAGGAAGGATAAGGCTAGAATAGAGGATAATAAACCTTCAGGTAGAGCACCCATCCTTTAGCCTTCTCAGAGTCGACGACCGACTAATTAAGTTAGTGACTCTCTTCCGAGCTCAACGATCGAGGTTTTCTCTCTGATTGAGCCCGCAATCATTCGTCTCCAGGAGCAATACTGCATCCCGAAACAGTTTCAGTTGTTCGTGCTGGATCTGAATGGTCGGATAACTTCTCCTCCTCCAGATTAGATCGCTTTTTATGTTAAGAATCTTCAGGCTGGGCTCCGATTTTGGATTTCAGAGTTCATTCAGAACATTCTTAATTATTACTGACTCTGTCCGGCCCAACTTTCACCGAATTTCATTCAGCTTCTCATTACTTTGCTTTATTGTGTCGTATGATCTCGATCGAACCTAGACCTTTTATTTTTCGTGCTTTCTTTGTTCATCGTCATCATCTGAAGGCTAAAGGTTGGTAGTTCTTCAGCTCGAGAAAGGATCTATCTTTCGATCTGCTTCTCCGATTCACAATTGACCGATCAAATATCTATCAGTTATGGATGATGAACTATCAAAGCTACATCACAGAACGAGTTCCACCTCAATTACAACACATCATCCGACTTTCAATCGACCTAATAGGCACAGACCACCAACTATCAATCAATAAGCCGACCAACAGTCGGCTATTCTCAACTTGACAAATATAATTCAACTATGGCGACTCGACCGACTTCATAACCGATGGCCAGTTGGTATATCAGAGTCATCGATCGATGGTCATTTCGATTTCTACGATTGCCGATATACAGTTGGCGCATTCAGATTACCGACATAAAGTCGACATATCAAAAATAGCCAGCACAGAAAGTGCATAACGGTCACACACCATGATCATCAAAGGGTCTTAACTGTCCATTCCATGATCACATAGTATTGAAACAAGCGAGATCTATATGTCTAACCATTACAAACGATTACTAGTAGATTATCTATAAAAGGGATGTAAACGAACAGTATTGGTAAGATATTTCTGGGCTGATATTCTGCCTCTCTAAAAATTTATCTGTTGTTCACCATTCTTTATTGACTCAAACATTGGAGGATGTTTATCGGACATAACTTCGATCACTATGGAATTTTTTTGTAGACATTCTTCTTCGACAATGAATGCAACGATGGATTGGCCGCAACACGGTGTAAAAAAAATGTCCCATGGTTCAAATCCCGACTGGCCCATAGTTTGCCCGCTGACTGCAGGTACACTTAGTTTTGGAACTTTGGTCCCAACCTCTTGGACTTAGGTTGGTCCAGCCGCTGCGATACATGTGGCCCAGCACGAGTTTTTGAAATCAACAATTTGACATGCAATAGCATTATGGGCTTCCTTCGACTACGTGGGCTCATTGACAGGCCTGGAGCAGAGGTTGCATATCCTCTCTAGACTTCACATAAAGTCCTCATTTCAATTTGGCGACGCTTTTACGACCAGCCTTGAAGAAATTTCACCAGCAATTCCAATCACACCCAGATTTCAGAAACCATATTATTGGTAGTATAATAGACGATCATGCAATTCCCAATAGATGGCTTTTCCAAGTGATGGTAAGGATGGATCAATTTGCCATGGTCCATAGGTGGACACAATAATGATGATAAATGACATCGAAGAACACAAGTTATTGATTAAATCATAGTTTTGTAGACACCTCACATGGACATAGAAGCTTTGGAGGCCAAAAGCATGTTGTTGACATTCAAATATTTGCAAATATATGCATAACAAAAGTTGTTGACTAAATCATCATAGTTTTGTCGACATCTCCCATGGACATAGAAGCTTTGGAGACCAGCATATTGCTGACGTTCAAAAGCCGTAAACACAACTTTATTAGTTCATAGATAACATTTTGTAACTAGCAAAAGCTTTTAGTGTTGCCAGCTAGGAAAATGGCCTACTCTTGCTTCTCCAATCACATTATATATATATATATATTATATATATATTATATATATATATTATATATATTTATTTATTTATTTATTTATTTATTTGTGCATGTCTCTCTAATATTACGTGATTGTTTCTTTGTTTTTTTTGGTGGAAATAGAGACTGCAATTAACAGTTGAATCGGCAACGTGCATTATTTTGGCTATTGTGCATGACCTATATTTTTTTTGCATTACCAAATTTTCCAATAATTACTAAGATCCATTTTTTTCATAATTTTTTTTATGTTTTCAATTGTACACTTATTATGTCTTCCTCCTTGGTGTATCAACATTAGGAGGATATTTTAGGAATAAAAAAAAAGATTACTTTATCAAACTCTCTCTTAAGTGGATAAATATTTTCACTCATTTCATGAGTAAATACAATATGATGGAAAACTAATAGCGTCTCTATTTTAGAGGAGCATAAAAATTGATCATTTTTTTTTATTAAAAAAAAAAAAAAGGTGGAGGGGAGGGGTGGTGTTGTTCTTGTGTTGGGGGGATAGTGGGGAGGGGGGGGGGGGGGGGGGCGCGTTGGGAGGGGAGAATAGTTAAGAAGAACAGTTTCTCCCGTATTCTATCCCACTCATACATTGCGTCACACCCACCACCTTCCATTGGAAAAGGATATTACGCAAGATCAGACATGCAACAAAAGTCTTTATTTCTTACTGAAGCGATTGAACACTTCAGAATCTGTCTCTCTCGCTAATCTCCTTATTTTCTATTGATGGGCCAACCAGGGGCTGTACAGCAATATTATGAAGGCGATGGTCACACATTCTAGCAGCCTACACGTAAGGCACGGCCATCCTTGGAGTGAATCACCATACAGGGGAGGATAAGTTTGTTGAATAAGATTGTTACTGTGACAAAACAATGACTCAAAAGTCCGATACAATGCATCAAGGTGACGAAGACCGCTTCGTCCTCTTTCTCGTTCTTCTTTTGTTTTTTCTTTTCCTTTTTTTTTTAATTTTCTGGTTGGTGGCTGTCGCCCACGGGATAACACTTAGTCCAAGGAACTTAAAAAGAGCAGATACTGCTTGGACTGTGGGCGTGTGTATCACGCTGGCTGGCCGGAGTCTGTCCTTCTAGGCCAGCATCTATGTATAACATTGCATTGATTTCACTAATCCTGTGTACGTAGTTGATGCTAGAACTAGAGAGTCCACACTCCTTCACACTTGGCTATCGTGCTACTGGGTCTCCGCAGGTGATTGAACAATGCAAATAAATATATGTTGTAGGTGGGATCCATCCTTCGTACTAACAATGTTTGTTAGGATTTGACACTTCGAAATTCGATCCATATTGAACCCACAGCGAGGTCTGCGATGATGAACAGAGTCCAACGAGCCCAAGATCATCCCAAACGGAATCCGAATGAAGGAGAAACGCTCGATAGAAGATAACACAAAAATCAGAGTGGCAGAGACCGCCGGTGGGCCGGCGGAGGCTGCGGTGGAGTGTCGCGTGCGGCCTAGCATGCGGACGCACGGACGCGAGTGCGGGTGGTGCACGGCGCAGGCCCAGGCGGGCGCGCACTGGTGGTCCACGCACAGTGTGTGGACTGGTGGTCCACGGAGACCCGCATTGACCGAGAGAGCATTTCCTCTTAGTTTCTCACGGTCCACAGTGGATCAGCCGGCATTTCCTCTGATTTCTCACAGTCTATGGGGGTTTTCATGGACCATTATGAGATCGGATGGCTTGGAGCGTTGCTGGCTTTGATTTGATAGTTCAGGGATCTATTTGGGTGCTGTGAGGAGTCCATGACTCTTATTTCTGCTCGAATTCAAGGTTTTAAAACCTCTGTTCACAGAACAGAGATGTAGAACAGTGGTTGGTTGTTCGATAGAGGATCCACAGCAGCAGTAGAGGCGAGGCACCGATAGAAAGAAGAAGCAGAGGCTTCAGACAGACTGTCAGATAGCGGGCAGCGGTCGCTTCATGAGTTCACGAGGGTTTTCCTAGAGAGAGCTTCTTATGAGGGAGAGATTGGGTGTACGAGGGTTGAAGGTGTGATCTCCTCTTATAACTTTTATCTTTTCTCATAATGAAGCTTGCGCGTCCCGTGGCGGCGAGCCTTTTCTAACTGATCCACGTATTTGATTGTTTCTATTTTATTTCTTCTTTCTTTCTGCTGCAACGTATGGTATCGAAAATATTTTGTGGAGATGGTGTCCTGGCCAGATATTTCCAACAAGTGGTATTAGAGTGAGGCGGTATTAGAACATAGATTGCGATAGTGGTGAGCAAGATTGAAGATGGAGAAGACATGATCAATCAAGATGGAGATCAATAGATTTGATAGAAAGAGCAATTTCTCCTTGTGGCAGACAAAAGTAAAGGACGTGCTTATCTAGAAAGGATTGATTGATACTCTTTTATGCGAGGAGAAGCTGACTACCATAGAAGTGCAGGATTAGAGACGGCTCTAGATGCAAGTGATAAGTACGATCCGCTTGCACCTAGCGGATGAGGTGGTGATCCATGTGCTTGGTGAGACTTTCCCAACGATGCTGTGGTCGAAGCTCGAAGAGTTGTACATGACGAAGTCTCTCACCAACACCCTCTTCCTCTGGAGGTAATTCTACCAGCTGCGGATGACTGAGGGACAGAGCGTGCAGGAGCATCTCAGCCACTTCCAGAAGATCCTCACTGACCTCTTCAGCATTAGTGAGAAAGTTGAGGAGAAGATCAGGGCGCTAGTCTTGCTAGCATCATTTTTTCCCGTCGTATGAATCTTTGGTGACTGCTCTTCTAGTGGGAAAGAGCACCATCAAGATGGACGAGGTCATCACAGTGATTCTTTAGAACGAGATTCTCAGGAGAGAGAACCCAGCTTCGAGCTCCGGTGGCAGTTTAGCTTTGGTGGTTTCTAGAGGAGTAGGAGGCGATAAATGGAGTGACAGGAGATCGCGACAAGGACGGTCCAAGTCCAGAATGAAGGAGTTGAGCAAGACCAGATGTTATTAGTATGACGAGTTAGAACATCTAGCTAGAGTTTGCTCTCAACTCAGGGATCAGATGAGGGCTACTACAGCGACAGTCAGTAGCGAGTTAGTGGGTGATGCTTTAAAAATATCTGACGAGGTATCTACTTCTTCCCAGCAATAGATTTTAGATTCTGCATGCACCTATCATATATGTTGCAGAGAGGAGCAGTTTGACTCCCTGGAGAACAGTGAGAGTACTATTTATCTGTCAGATGAATCGAGCTGTGTGATCAGAGATATTGGGATGGTCAGTTGGAGGACACATGATGGTACAGTAAAAAGATTGAAGGATGTCTGATACATATTCAATTTCAGACGGAATCTTATCTCACTAAGCAAACTGGATTCGAAAGGCTACAGGACGGTAGCTGGTGGAGAAATTTTGAAGGTGTTACACGACGATAGGATTATTCTGGAGGGAAAGAAGAAGATGAGAGGACGTTACTATCTGACGGAGAGCCCAATGCAAGGTGGAGTTTCAGGAGCCAGGATAAGCTCAGAGCGAGGTGAAGTTCTAAGTGGAGGTGGATCGGACACGAGATGCGAGACTCAGGAGAATGAGAGGCGATATCGCAAGGTAAGATTCCTATTGCCGCAGGATGATACTCCGTGCATATCTTATATCAAGAGGAGCACAGCATACAATGGAGATGGGATTGAGTAGTCCGATCGACTCGCATGTCTATCCATCCATGATAAGCAGGTGATTGCCCAAGGTATGGGGACGAGGAGATCCAAAAGCTCTTAGAGTTAGGAAGAAGTCGAATGTCGAGTCGAAGTAGAGATTGTTAGGATCTGATGCTTCGAGATTCGATCCATATTGAGTCCACAGCGAGGTCCGCGACGACGAACAGAGTCCAACAAGCTTAAGATCACCACAAATGGAGTTCAGATAAAAAAAGATACGCTCGATAGAAGATGTCATGAAAATCGAAGTGGCGGTGGTCGGTGGCGGGCCGGCGGAGGCCGCAGTGGCGCGGCTGCGAGTGACAGCACGCGGACGTGTGGGCGCATGCAGTGCGCGGCCTAGGCCCGGGCGGGCATGGCCCAGGCCCAGGCGGCGTGCACTGCACAGCCCGCACAAGTTTTCTCCATGTAGTCCATGCGCAGTTCGTGGACCAACGGTCCACGGAGACCCGTGTGGACTGAGAGGATGTTTCTCCTTAGTTTTTCATGGTCCACAGTGGACCGGCTGGTATTTTCCTCTGATTTCTCGTAGTCAACGGGGATTTTCGTGGACCATTGCGTGATCGAACGGCTTAAAGTATTACCGGCCTTGATTTGATGGTTCAAGGACCTATTTGGATACTGTAAGGAGTCCATGACTCCTTTTTCTGCTCGAATTCAAGGCTTTAAAGCCCCTGTTCACAGAATGGAGACGTAAAACCGTGGTTGGTTGTTCAGCAGAGGATCCAGAGCAGTAATAGAGGTGAAGCGCTAACAGAGAGTAGGAGCAGAGGCTTCAGACAGACTGTTAGGCAGCAGACAACAGTCGCTTCAGGGGTTTAGGAGGTCTTTTTAGAGAGAGAGCTTTTGTAAGGAAGAACTTCTTGTGAGGAAGAGATTGGATATACGAGGGTTGAGGGTGTAATCTCCTCTTGTAATTTTTTTCTTTTCTCATAGTAGCTTGCATGCCCCGTGGAGGTGATTTTTTTTTGGCTGATCCACGTATTTGATTGTTTCTATTTTATTTCTTCTTTCTTTTTGCTGCGACGCACAGTATCGAAAAGATTCTGTAGAGATGGTGTCCTGATCAGACATCCCCAACAGTATTCACATGAAAATGATCCAAATCCGTGTTTTATATAACCATGAGAAATTAAATCCTACATCATGTGCACCACATACTATTCATAGGCATTCATCCCTATAGGCTCTATTTATCTTACATTTATCCCAATAATCGATCCTCAGATATGATGCATATGATGTAGGATATATTTTCTCATATAACTAGAGGTGCGAAGCCGGTCTAATTTCTAGTTCCCATACAACAAAAAATGCTTAGTATCTCAAAATATGCCACCCAAAAAGCACCCTGCTAGTGTGGCACATTCTCATTGCCCTTTTAGAACGTACGTTGCTAAGCACATCATTTAATAAAGCAAATTGATTGGTGCAGGGCATTTGAGTGATTTTTCTGAATGAATTTTTTGAGCATTTGAGTGATTTTTCTGAATGAATTTTTTGAGCAATTGTAGCATGGCTAAAATAAAAACAAAAAATGCCGAAGGAATCCAAACTCGGAGGTGAGGCAATATATCTGTGAAAAGTTGTGAAGCATTGTGGACTTTGATTTTCATGTTTGGCAGATATTCACTTTTACACGCGCCTGACAATTTGCACGATATCAATGTCAATGTCCATTGACCAATACATTCCTCTCAAATGAAAATTAAGTCTTTGTTTTTACCAGGCAACTAATAGAGATGAAGTACTCCCTAAGAAAATATGACAATTAAAAAGGGATGTAAACGTTGGTCTAACACGTACAAGGAAAAACCATGTGAACACATATGCAAGTTGGCCGGTCTTGCATCGAAGGATATGACTAGTAATTATGTGGATATATAACTCATATTAAATGATCTCTATAGCCTGAACACATGTTTTTTGCCAAATGAAGGGAAATGTGATTTCGGAGAAGTTAAGGTAACAAAACTAAACTGAACACGTATTCTGGTTCATGCTTAGAAAACAAACAAATCAAGCTCAGACCTAACTGCTACCCATATTTAAGAGCATGTAAAAGGTTCTTTTAGACCTTCAGAATTCTGCTTGATTGAGGTAAGAAAAGTTGCTCTAATGGTGGTGGAAATACCTATTCTTCCCATGTGCATATGAACAAAATAAAGACCCCGTGGAGAAGTCAACACAAACAATTAAATAACTTGTGGCACAACAAATAATATATAAGTTAATTAAAGAAAAAAAAATGATAAATAAAGACATAGGGTTGTATACCCACTGTCAGATGCAATTCAAAACAAGCTAGTCCTATATTTAAATATTACCGAGGACAGGCTGGAATATACCAATTTGAACTTGTCCATTGCCAGGCAACCAAAGTTCGAAGCAATGGGTCCGAAACTTGGGTCTCAGCTGAGAGACTCGGACGCAAGACAAGAACAATTCTTCCCGAGTTACCTGTAGAAACTAACCAGAAGAATCAGCTACGTGTCCGAAGAGTGTATTTGTTTTCTTTTAGAAGGGAGGAAGACTCACCAGCACTGTAGTTACCCCGGTCCAAATTTTTGGAGATGCTCCACTCAAGAATCAAATCCAGGACGAGGGACAGCAATGGCTAGGTAGGCTATTATCCGTACCCACCCGGAACTTGTCTCGGGACAAGATGGGGTGTGTTGGATAAAATTATAATTTTTTTCTTTTTACATGCAAATCACTTTTTTGTCTCAAGAACGCGCGCACATTCGGGTGAAATTTGGGGTCGGTTTTATCATTAGCTGCATCCGTTGGATCCATCATGGGTTAAGTAAAACCTACCCATTAGAGTTGGTAGGACCGTAAATTGCCATCGCCATCCAGAACTAATTCATCTCTAATGAGAGCGCAAATCCTCTACCATCCTGATCATGGAGAAGCTCTAAAGAGTGTGTCATAAATTTTTATTGAAGGTACGAACAACTTTGGCCCACGTCCAATTCATCCAAGAGGCTAGCTGAAACTAGAAAGCGATTCTCACCTAATCTGAGTTGGATTCTGATACGTGATCTGATGATGAATCCAAAAGGTCATAATACGATGAAATCCAATATCGGTAGGAAAACTCCCCGGCAACCTTGGCTTCCTCTAAGATACGTGATGGCTTCAAACTGGGATAGAACAACTCTCTATCCCAACTCACCGTAGGCCTGATGTTGATTCTGACTATTTGATTGTCCAATACCATACGGCAACAATGGTTGCACATATCTGTACCATACATATGTGTGTAACGTGTATCCACAACTTAATCATCAAACCCATACGATTGTGTTCAGAACCTCGATGGGCTCTAACCTTTGAAATCCTCAGTATGCATCCAATTACTAGTGGCGCGCAACGAGTAAACACCATATATAAAAAACCAGGAAACTTCATGATTCTTTTATAAATTCAAGCAACATAAATCAACCTGGTTAGATAGAGAATCAAAAATTAATTAGCATAATAAGGGACTCAAATTGGTTAACATGCTCTATTTCGTATCAGGTGAAAAGCAGTTTAATCTCATCAATCATAAGCCCATATATCAAATGTCAACCGTCAGCAAGCGCCATGCAAGCAGAAGGCACACGTGAACCATGTTAAAATTGTTTAAGATCTAAACAACATATGCCTCTGTTTACTTGATGTTGGTTATAATAGAGCAGCCATGCATGCTGTCTATGCCCAGATATGTTTAAAGAATTCATTAGTTGTTGATATTTTGGGACCCATGAAATTTGAAGACCACACATGAAGCATTGGACCCCTCATTGTGTCATGTCGGTCTTATCAAACTAGTGAATGAGCCCCATCTAATTAATGTGCCATATGGATTATTTCATACATCTAGCTAGCTAATAAGGCCTGTCATATCAAATGATAGAGATGTATCGTCTTCCGAGTGAGACAAGAAATGAACCCCCTCCCGCATGAGTCTCTCCGTGTATTTGCAAGTGCAATGTATACAACCACCAATTTTAATGGATAACCACCCATTTTGCATGCGCCATTCATCACAAGCACAAATCTTGTGTTCGTGACAGAGCACCGAGACTTACCCAGTATGAACAAAGAACTATACCGACATAAGGAAACAAGGTCCGCCGTGCCACGTCCTGATCCGATGCTGGAAAATGTCACACTTGCCCCAACCTCCCTCCTACTCTCTCTCTCTCTCTCTCTCTCACACACACGAGAAATTATTACATGGATCAAATCCAATAGACCACTCTGGATCCAAGGATACACGTGATATCAGGCATCCCTCGTTGTTCTTAAATTGTTTATATATAAGAAGTAGTTTGATGAGTTGACTATTAGAATTGATCCATTGGATCTGATTCATCTAATTATTAGACTGTACATATATACAAATTTAAAGAGGTGTTTGGTTTGCAATCAAAATCAAAATGGAAATAAAAATTGAAATAGTTTGGAATTAGAATCGGAATGATCAAATCTTTCGAAGCATTTGGTTCGTGATTGGAATCGGAATCGAAATTGAAATGGAAAAATATTGAATTTATAGAGAAAATAGAGATTGAATTCTATATAAATTGAACTATTTTTATTTTATTTTAGAATCAGAATCGGAATGAAATTCCTTCCAATCAAATAATTAAAATAAAAATTATCTATTTTAATTTTGATTTCAAACCTCCACCCCTTTCAACCAAATATCTTTTAAATCCTCCCTCAACCATTTATTGGCCAGTTGATTGCTAAAAAGCCATCCAAGCAACGAGTCCATCAAGGAGAACAACCTATCACTTGCCTTGGGCAAGCAGCTGCTGGCATCCTCTTCGTCTTCTACGACCTTTTCATTCGTCACAATAAGTGCCTCCTGCTTTCACCACGTAAATGGCAACAAAGGTTTCCAATGTCTGACGTGGCCATGTGCTACTGCCATGCAATTTAGGTTTACGTCCGTGAATTGAAACGCTCGTTCTTTTTGGTGGCAATTGAAAACCTTGTTTGGAACCCCTACTTGGGTAGAACGCCGAACAGGATAAACCATCTCCTGAGACCCAGACCTAGGGTCTTGCTTTCATCCAATGTGCGGGACCCATCTGAACCTGGAGTACGTGTCACTGTATGAGTAGTGCTTGGTAATTGGTACTATGTTGAACCCGGCTTTGATCGGCTGATTGGTTGTATCCTTCCTATTGTTACCTTGCACGCAATACCGGCTTGCGTTGGCTGGACACGTCATCCACCATTTGACGTTACGCTTCTGCGCAACACCTTCTCCTGCTGCTCGGCCGGTCCTGCTCCTACTTTAATCTGGCTGTCAATGGAACAAGAAAGTTGGGTTTTATGGTGATGTCCGTCTTAAACTAGGTACAGATGGATTTGCTTCAGCATCGTCCCCGCAACCTTGCTCACATCTACAGTTAACTGAGACTGTATAGGAATTTAAGGTGCATTTGATTTATGGTAAGAATTAGATTTGTTACAAAATTGTTGAAATGAGAATCTAGATGATCATATACATTTGATTTATGATTGAAATTGAGATTGAAATAAATTTTTAATATTATGAGAAAATAGAATTGGGTTTTAAGAATTTGAGATTTTTTTTTTCCTATAATCAGAATATGAATGGGATTCTCTCGAACCAAATATGTAGAATGAAAATCGCTTATTCCCATTCTAGAGGCTAACTCCCCTTTAACCAAACATATCCTTAGTAGAGGCCATATGGTAAATTTTCCTAGCTGGCTTAATTAAGTTAGCAATGGTCGGATCTGAGATATATTAACAACTATTGTTATTGTTATTAATTTAAAATTTTCTATAAAAGATATATTTGGTTGGACGAAGTTGAACTATGAGATAAAAATGAGACTAAGTGATTTCATTTTGATCATTTGATCGAGAGGAGTCATATTCTATTCCATTTAAAGGAGAAAGGGATGTTCCAATCTTCTAAAATTGAATCTCTACTCCTTCCCGATATTAATTAAAAAATTTTATTTCGATTCTGATTTATTCATGAGATAGATATGCTGGAGGATATAGCATTTTGATTTTTATTCTAAGCCATTATAATTCTAATTTCTATTGTGAACCAAAAACATCATAGTTTGATTTGATTATGGATTTGAATATATAGGTACATGTAGTTTGTAATTAAATCGAAATCAAAATGGATTGGAATGTGGATCGGAATGATCATATTTTTTATGTATGTCATCTATGGCTATAATTAGAATTGGAAATGGAAGGGAGTTCATGTTAGGAGAGACTAGGGATTGGATTGAGATATAACATTTTTCTCTAAATTGAAATGGAAAGGAGATTTTTTCGGCCAAATAATTGGAACGGAGGTAGCTCATTTTCATTTCTATTTCAAAGTTTAATTTTTCACGATCACGCTTTAATCTATTTTTAGTTTGCGTGCAGACTGATAACCAGACCCCTCGGTAGCCCTCCACTAGGATCTTGATAACACCCAGCAATCCAGTGCTACCGCGTGCCGGCCTTAGCTTCCTTTCGTTAGCAAGCCAGTTTATCTTTCAAAGCGATGGGAGAGCCAGCCATCATCTCAGTTGAGTTTTCCCAGAATTGTACCAGTTGCTTCAGGATCAAGCTACGGCAACGACGCCAACGAACTCACGCTTCTTTGATACCTTTTTTGGGATCAAACACGCCTCCCGATCTGGGTAATACCTTGTGGAAATTAAGTTGGAAACATCGCAATAGTTTCGTTAATATTTTTGGACACAAAGAAATGCAAATCAATATGCTTTTCTGAACCCTCCGTTTAAAAAAACATTTTATTAGGTTAATAATTTTGGAGTTGTGACGTGCCACCTTTGACCGGTGACAGATCCACAATTTATTTTGATCTTAGTTTTGGCGTCTTATGTCCGCTGCGTCGCGTGGCTAAACTTCTGGTTAGCTTATTTTGCATACGACTAATTTAAACAAAAAAACGTACGTTTGGTTGAATAAATTAAATAAAAAAAATATAAAATTAATCACGCAAACAAACTACCGCCGCACAAACTTGCTTTCATACTTGCTGTCATGCATATTATATGTGTGCCCAAAATCATGTACATCTCTAACTTTACATCAAGCAAATCATGTCTACATTCTTACCAAGAAAAAGATTTCTTTGTCTATTTTCTGTCAAGCACTCAGTTCATCTTCCCACAACAATTTTTTTTTTTTTTTATCGGGAGGAATAAAGAAGAAGTAAGACATTTCCCCCAAGCTTTACTAAAAAGAATTCGCCACAGTTTCTGCTAAAGTGGCCGATGGTTCTGGTTCTGATCCCTTCGGCACAAGATTTATAATTAGATTCTAGTGATCTTTATGAAGGTTGATCCGAAAGATGTTCGCTTCACTATTATTTTGTATTTATCTACTAGGCCATAAAATAACTTCCGAGCACCTTTTCTCCACTCCCCCATATTTCTTTTCAGATCTTTAATAAAAGCCAAGTGGCTATCTACGCATCCTTTCACTTAAAAAAAAAAAAAAAGTTTAACTTATCCCCCCCAAAAAAAGCCTACATAATTCCAGCGGGCCATTCTTTTGCAGACTACAATTTTATTCCTTGAATTGAGCTTGTTGCTGCTTGCATTGGTCCAGTGATATCATTTCTTACATTAACAAAAACCAAGATGACTGCTGCCCATCCTCATGTCATATGTTTGGAGGATGGTTAGTCACCAATCTCGACATTGATCGAGTTTCACATCTCCAGAGAAAGAAACTACATAATTAGCTAGCCTGTTTTGTTTGATCAGATATCCAACTATTTGGGCGTTCACCTTTTATGTGCATTCGTGTCCTTTAGTTTTAATTGTCTGCATGGATTGTTGCTTTCGTGATATGCATATGATGCAACAAAATAATTTTACTTTATCCATATTCAAACTATTACATCACCATCAACTATACCTTACATGATGTTCAAGTATTTATTTGATTACAAGCAAGAAAAAGATAGCAAATAACCTCAAAGTCCTATGTGAAGAAAAAAGAAATCACGTACGAAGAAAAGAAACCCGGTGGATGATGCCAAAGATGCACGGTAGAAGTTGCGTGAATGTTGTTTTCTTTATTTTCCGCTTTTAAATTTTCAACTTCTAATGAACCAAGGATGACCTCAAAAAGTCCAATGTTATACAGGAGAGGTTGATGTATTTCCTTTTGACCTTTTTTTAACTTATCTCCTTCTTGGAGAAAGAATTATAGATATATTTTATTGAAACAAGTTGGATTCTAAAATGAAAATGAGAATAACTCTCCTTCCAACAATTTGTATATTAGTTTTAATTGAACCAAACATCTCAAATTTTTAAATTTCAAGAGTTCATGCATTGGCAGAGGGGATAGAAACCTACATACTTTCTATCATAGTGTTATTCTTCTCTTAGGATGAAATTGGGGCTAGGTCTTCTTACAGGAATGGAGTGAGGGGACAAATAGAAACACAAGCATTTTTTATTATGGTATTATCCTTGTCTTATGATGCAACGGATTAGGTCTTTCACGTGAAAAATCATTACAGTCTTTCATGCACCAATCATGCTTTAAGGTATGTGATCACATGCGATCACACATTATCATATTTGTCAAAATGGTTGTGGGGCATGACTCAGAATTAACTTTTTTTTTTATTATTATTTTGTTCTTCTCTCTTTCACACAAAAGACCTTCTCTCATTCTTTCTCAAGTTTTATTTGGATGTCTATACAAGATGTTTAATAAGTAAATTCATTGTGCACTAAGCTTTTAAGAAGCAATAGCAATTATAAAAAGAAAGAACTCGAGTAAAAAATAGATAAATAAAAAAAAATGCATGCACAAGAATCCCCAAGTTCATTTAAAATAGAGAAAAAAATCTTAAAAAAAAAGATGAGTTATGGTATTGCAGTTGTCGCCTTGATTTGATCCATTATTAAAAAATTTTTTTTTGAAAAAAAAAAGAGATATATATAGACTCAAATCAGTAGATATTACCCCACTCGATCTATAAATAATTCAACACCTATTATATAGGCTGCATGTCACGATGAATTAAATGAATGCCGAGCAAGTGTTGAGTTATTTGTAGAGTGGGTTCTAAACACTACAGTAGGTAAAATTATTGGCGAATCAAAACATGGCAATCCATCAAATAGTTGTGTGTCGTGACTCTCAAGGAACCCATACGGGCCATCCGATATAACTAAAAATGCTTCATCACATCATTTCATTTCCCACTCCAGGACCTGTGGTGCAGTGACTGATGGGATGGTACACGGGTTCTCCCTGACCCTCGTGTGATCTCGCATACCATAGCAGGCTGGGGAGCAGCACTCAGCTGTCAATTTTCGTACAAACAATTCCAATTATCTGTTTAAATTCTATTTAAGATCGTTCACAAGTGCCACACACGTGTTCAAACATCGCAGGACTGCTCCGCTTGGGTCCACCTTCTGACGGAACTCCGTTACGTGGCACTTCCGGTCCGGTCCGGTCCGCCCATTTGTCCCATGAAAGACGTTAGCGGGTCCGCTACGCCATCTCCCGTCTAGTCTCGTTACCATCTTCTAACTGGACGGCTCAGATCTACTTTCCCGCTTACGAGGCCCTCACCCATCCGTACACGTGTGGAATGGTCCAGTAGACCGGGGGCGTGCGACGCTTGATTTCGTAGCGCAGAAGGTTCCAGAAGCCAGACGTCACCCTTTCGTTCCCCAGACCCACCAAAAAAAAAAAAAAAAAAAATCTTCCCGGCCCTTTTTTTATGGCAATCGACAGGAGAGAGAGGCCATTTCCGGAATTAGAATACACAGAACTAAATCTCAGGCATCCGATTGTCACCTTAAAGATTTCCGTCGATCGGACGGTTGAGATCGACCACCGGCACGAGCTCCCGGGTGTCATTCCGCGAAGACCTCGTCGTGCGATGTTATTTTATTTTTTGGAAAACCCTCGGCCTGGGACCTGCCGTTATTAAAGGCACCATCGCACCGCCCTCCACCCAAGTCTTTCAATCCATCCGGACGCGCGTCACCCGCCAATTCGCGATGGCTTTGGAGGCAGCCGGGTCCACACGTGTGCCGAGTCAATCACGTGTCGCTCGCACGTACGAAAAAATCAAGAATTCACTCTTCAAGAGTTTTTTAAGGCTCTCTTATTTTGCTGTTCTCTTCTAAATTTAGGGGGCAACCTCCCTGGACGCATGCCTCTCTCTCTTCTTCTCTCCTCTTCTACTCTCTTCGCCATGGTTTGATTCCACGAGAAGCAATCGCCGTTCTCCACGCCGACCCTCGTCCCCAACGGATGCGCGCAACCCCTGGCGCACGTTAAGCGCCTCTTCCGTACGCCAAACGGTGCAGGCTAGCATTCCCGGCGCACCCATTCTCTCTCTCTTCTCACTACTCTTTCTCTAGACGCCGTCGTCGTCTTCTAGTAGGGACCGTAGTGTGAGGTGGAATCCCTAATTTTGATGGAGGCGGGGGACGGGTGCCGCGTCAGACGGTAATCCGATCGGAGCCGATCTCGCGGCCCCCCCGCGGGAGGAGGATGAGGAAGCTTGCGGACCGGCCTCTGAAAGAGCTCTATGATCGCACCGAAAGGATCTCGGCACCGGAGGCATGTAAAGATATCTCCTTTTCGTCTAAAGATTGGCAGCGTTTCTTGGTTGTCTTTTTGCTTGATCGGTTGCATTTTCGTGATTTTTCGCATTTTCCTTGTCCCTTTTTTATGAATTCAATGATCCATGTGTTTGATCGGATTGGTACTCTTCCTTTGACCAGGAATCTTGATACTTGTTTTATGAGTTTTTCGCTGGATTTGATCAATTGGTTTGGGAGATTAGGGTTTTTTGCCTGTCTTTACGGGAGAAAGAGCGGATCCCTCCTTTCTTTTTTCAGGTCAATTCATTGTACACTGTGGTTTTTGATTTCAGGTGCATGATTGTGTGTTCTGTTATTAATGTAAATAGACATGAATGCATTATTTTTATATATCCTAATTTTCATATTTGCTATTCAGTCTTTTATTATATGAGATGGTTTTATTGGAGACATTGGATGAGTGTTTATCGTTTGTCTACAATAATACTTTGTTATTCTTTATCTTTGGTGTTCTTGGGAGTCAATTGCCGAAAAATTGCAAGTTATATGGTTTCTGATCTGCTTTCTAGATAACACCAGTCCTGCAAGGGAGTTGTCGCATCCAAGGACCTGTTGATGAGTCGGACCACGAATTTCAAAGGATGAACGTGGTAAGAGGTGAACCTGAGATGTATCGGACAATTTTCTATTTTGATTTTATTTGGTGTATAGATATGCTATTTATTTATTTTTACAAACTTATTTGACATCTATAGTATCTAGTTTCATCATGATGCAATTTTTTAATGATCAGTAAAGAACGTTTAATGGTTTTACTGGAATCTTTTGAGCACATTCTTGAATTTAAAGGAAAAAATTGCCCGACATTCTTGTTTTAAATTATCATGAAAGTGATTTAGTTATTAAACATTTAGATTGTCAGCACACACGCATGAGCTAATGGAACTTTAGTACATAAGGAGATTTAGGTTCTCATGTTGATGGTATCGAAGACTTGCTCGTAGTAGGATATGAGATGGTTCGGTCAGAGACTCCATGTAGACAAGATTTAGGTCGAGGGAATAACATTTAGTGATTTCTCAAACTCTTGTTTGCTACTCTTGTGTGCTGGTTGTTCCAAGTTCTTTAGACATCTGCCAATCTATCATACTTTGATATCAAGGAAGGACTTCTTTTTTTAATTATTATTTCTATAATGGTGGGTCTGTTGCCTTATGTAGATTTTTTGTTGATCTCAAAGTGGATAATATGAGTAGCAGCTTTTTGAGCGTTATTTGGAATAAACCTAATGTAGTGTAATAGATTAATATGACCAATAGATTAATATGACCTAATAACATGATTCACTGGTAGGATCAAGATGAAAGTAGCACAGTACAAGGGAGAAGGGCGTACTTGTAAGAATTATATTTTATTCTTTTTTCTTAAGACATTATTGTTATGTATCATCTGTCAAAATCCATCTTCTCCATTTATAAAATTTATGTTTATGTTTTGAACATAGTGGCTGCATGACCCTTTTTTTTTTGCTCAAAAGAATCTTTCTCGTGTTATTTTGTTTGCTTGCTCCTTGCTTGTGATCTTGAAATTTCAAAGGTGGTGTTACATATTAGCTATTATCATTCTTAGTTTCTCCTTGCATTTTGCCTTCTCCAGAAATGATACTTAGGTGTTTAATTATCACTGTGAAAAAAGCCATTTATATGGGGCATATCTTTGTAGTGTCATTGTGCTTAAATTGATGGAAATTTACTCGACCTAGCAGTAGACTAGTTTTCAAGGATTCATGCATGGCTTTTAGCAGCTATGTGGCCTCAAACTTTGTTTCAACTTCCAACTGCCCCATATTTGTTCAACAATTGAAGCCATGATGCCTAAGGTGAAATTGGGGTTAATTAGCATCTTGCCTCGTGACATCACAGTATAGAAGTCTTTCTAATTGTGCTGGTTGTATTTGTGAATTTGTTCATCGATGTGGAAAGATAAAACTGCATCTCATACTTAAGTCTGTCATGTTGTAAAATATCATGGTTTAGTTGTCATGAGACCATTGATGATGTATTATGTGTGATGTTTCCTGAGACCATCATATTGTGTGAAAGATCTTTCAATTATGTGTGTGGTGCATGCACATGTACAAATTGATATTCAATCCTCATGATTAATGTGTCCATGTGAATCCTGATTTGTACAGTAGTATCGTAAATGTTCTGGCCTTAAATCAACTGTGATGCCTGTTATATACTCTTCCTCTTAGAATGGATGTGATCTGCAACAATTGCAACAAGCAAATTATTTTGTGCACATTAAAGGATCTCTGTTCTTGAGCACATCACTTAAAAATCCTGTTGTTGAAAACTTAATTATCCTTTTTTTCTCCTTATTGACAAAAGTTGAAACTAAGGTTTTAAATCCCATGTGACAAAGGTGTCCTGGTTTCTCCACAGGACGGAATGTCCTGCTGTCCTGTTCCGTCCCAACAGCAATCCCAGTCATACATTTTGATGGATATCCTCCATCTTTTTCCTCTTCTGTCCTTTCTTTCTTTCTTTTTTTCCTTTCTTCCTTCTTTTCTTTCTTTTTGTCTATCTTCCTCTTTGTCCCTTCCTTTTTCATTCTTTTTCTTTCTCTTCTTTATTTTTTTCAATTTTCTTTTTCTTTCCTTTTATTTTTCCTTTTCTTCATCTTTTCTTCATTTCCTTCTTTTTCCTTTCTTCTTCTTTCCCTATGTGAATGGGTTTCAAAGACCCAAGCCCATTTTGATCCCGTTTTCTCACAGAAATGGGATAGGACGGTTGGGATGCTCCGCATCCTGTCGGGACATAAAACCATGGTTGAAACCTTATTATCTCTGCAGCAAGAAGTCTATGACTTTATGTTTTATAGAACCATCTTTTGTTATTTCAGCATAGAAAACTGTTGTTCGTTGTAGGTTTTTTTGTTTTCAGTGTCTGTCTTGGGCTTCTGATTTGTGCCTTATACCAGATTTCTCAGTTTAAAAGGAGACAGCTGCATGGAATAGTTTGAGTTCCAAAAGAAGCTGGTTTGGTCTTGTTGACCATTTTCCAGATGATGCTTCTAACCTTATAATAATTTTCATTGTGTGAGAATGGCTAAGGACCATTATTCAGAGAGTCTCTGCTTGCTGGCATTATATCGTGCCATATTTGAAAATGAAAATATCTTCTTGTGCACGTGCAAATCTGTGTGCATGCCTGTGTGTGGGAATGTGCCCTTCTGCACGTTTGCATATGTGTTGAAGGGAAAAGGTTCTCAACTGTGTGAAAGCATTATTTGCTTCTACCATTCTTTAGTTTTGGTGTTTGTTCCTTTATAATCTTGCTTGTTGTACACTAATCATCCTTGTTTATTACTGTTATATGTTTACTTACTGTCCTTTTCATGTAGAAGAGAACTTGAGTTGGAACTTTATTGAAATTCCCAACGTGAATTATCATACACAAGTTCATGTGTTTATACATTTCTCATGCATTTTGGTCCACAGCCTTTATGTTTCATGCATACAAGTTGTCTCTGAAATTCATTTACACTGTTTTTTGTAGGGTTTTTTACAATCTGAAAAAAGCTATATGTTTATAGACGATGGCCTTCAGATGAGGGCAGAATCTGGGACATGCAATGTGTGCTTTGCTCCTTGCTCCTCTTGTATGCATCGTAATATGTCAGCCATGATGTCAAAAGTTGAATGTGGGTTTTCTGACAGTATCTGTGAGAGAAAAGAAACTGATAGTTGTTCATTCATTGGTGTTGATGAGTTGCCTCCCACTAAGAGCAGAGCATGTGATAACCAACAACATGCAGCTAGTGACACAAGCAATTTAATAAGCACAAGCTCGAGCCATGATTCATATTCTGAAAATGCCGAAAGTAAAGCAACTCTGAGAGCTTCTGCTTTGTATGATGCATCTGAAGATGTTGACATGCCTCCAAAAGTGTCTTTAGGTGATGCGGCAGAAGAAGATCAGCCTCTTCGAAAGGCTACTGGGACTAGTCACAGGCTAAATCCCTCATGCTGCCACTCTGCATCTGATTCGCACCTTGGGATGTTTTTACATCGAGATGAAGAGCAGCGTGGACTAGAATGCCATGGGGATAATTTGTCATGTATCACTGGAGTCAGAGATGCCAATACTCCAGCCTGTTATCGGAATGTCGACCTAGACAAGAAAGATACATCATGTAGTTCTGCATCGACCTATGATTTACTTGCTAAAGAAAATGAGATGGAGGTACAGGTGGATGCCTGTCATGGATCTCATCATCATGAAATAGAAGCAAGTGAAAGTAAATCAAGAGAACTAAGCACATGCCCTCTGGAATCTTCATGGAAGAAGAGCTCAAGTGGTAGCTCTGTAAATGCTGCCTTTTCTCACAAGTCTGACCCTGTAGAGTTACCTCCCACAAAAAAAGAATTGTCTACCAAAATGCTGTCTTCACATCCCCATTCCCAAAGTGGATGTGTCGACTGTAGTCTTGATTCTAAGGATTTGGAAGGATATCTAACTTCTCAACATCAAGAAGAGCCTTCTGAATGCTCAATGAATGATGTCAAATCTTCACCTGGAGGACCATTGGTTTCCACAAGTATTGATGGGCAGAAGTCTGCTGCACTCCCAAGTTATGAAGATAGTAAACTGAGTCAAATCAGAGGTGACTCCTCTTCGAGGGCTTTAAAGAACCATGATTCATGCCTTGAAACTGAAGCTGCCATGGATGGTGAGAATCCATCAGATGAAGCTACTAAATGCAGGAACACTTGTGAGCAATTTGGAAAGAATGGTTCCTTATTGGAGGCATCGAATGTGCAAGGGCCTGACATGCAACAGCATCTGATTACTAAGGTGGAAAATTCTGAATCAGACAGTGGATTAGATGATGTGAGTTCCTTCTCTTTTCTTTGTTCAGTTTGGCTATCCAATGATTATAGAAATGCCTGGTCCTCCTATTAGGCACTTTTGGTACCTTTAACCGTATTCCTTGGTCATTTGAACTTCTTTTTCATTAGTTCTATGCTTTGTTTATAAAACTTGAATTGAGGTTATTCTGTGATAAACCAATAAATATTCCTGAAATATGAAAAAGAGACTTCTGCTGCCATGTAGGCATTGAGGAGAGTTTGTTTTGTACCATTTTGTGCATGCACATTCTATCTGTGGTTGTTTCTTAGAATTATGTGATTATTAAAAAGCAAGGAAAGACTTCAAAAACGCTGGTTCTGATTTTTGTGAAACAAAATAATTTTAGTTAGATATTGCAAGCCAAAAGATTTATACTTGTCCCTATAAGACGTGTGAGATATAATGATTGTAAGTTAAATGACTTAAAGGAGGGTTCAGTATTATGGTTGCTTACACTCTTAGTTTATGGAACAATAAATTATTTATTTGCTTTATAATTATAAATATGTGGCTGGCTTTTGCCTTTACCATGCCATCGCAAATTCTAGACAGATGGTTTTTAGCCCTAGAATTTCATCCCAGTAGTTTAAGTTATAAATGCATTGTAGTCCAAGGCCAACCACCTCCCTTAAGTTAGCAATATCACAATTTTTTTTCCAAGTTAAATGACTTAAAGTAGGATTCAGTAATATGGTTACTTACAATCTTACTTTATGGAACAATAAATTATTTATTTGCTTTATAATTATAAATATGTGGCTGGCTTTTGCCTTTACCATGCCATCGCAAATTCTAGACAGATGGTTTTTTAGCCCTAGAATTTCATCTCGGTAGTTCAAGTTATAAATGCATTGAAGTCCAAGGCCAACCACCTCCCTTAAGTTAGCAATATCACAATTTTTTTCCATTGTATATAAGAACTTATAGCTGGTTTGTTGTCTGTGTAGATGATCTAGCTTCTGATGTTAAGTCTTCATTATAGAAGTTTCTATAGGGGCTAGTTGAAGGATCTTTTAGATTTCTCGCACGTATTTTAATTAATCACACATTAATTAAAATAAATCTTCACATGTTTCAATTAATCATATTAATTGAATAGAGTTAGTAGAAAAGAAATAGATCTAATCTATTCATCATGCATAGTGGAAAAAAAGATTAACTACCTATCTCTTCATGCGAAAAAGAAAATCTAACAACAATATCCCAATGTACATAAGAAAAGAATCAACAAGTATTAAAAGAAAAATAGATTTTTCTTTATATCTATGCGTGGGTTGATGAACTCCGCAACTGATGATCATGGAAAAATT
This sequence comes from Elaeis guineensis, assembly GCF_000442705.2. NCBI lineage: Eukaryota > Viridiplantae > Streptophyta > Magnoliopsida > Arecales > Arecaceae > Elaeis > Elaeis guineensis. The sequence goes on along the minus strand of NC_025996.2, from coordinate 12,332,743 downwards.
CTTCTCCTTGTGGCCATGCAAGTGCTTGGCCTCTATGAGTATCCACGTAGAGTTGAAGATAGATCAGCGACCTTCTAATTCTCCGGGATGCTAGCTCCCTTGTGGAACTATTGCTTGATGGATGATTATTCTCAACACCTTGAGGACAGGAGCAGGACAAGGGTCTCTTTAAAAACTTTCTTGCTAAAATCTGATTTCGGCACAACCAAGAAGAAGAGAGAGAGAGAGGCTCTGAGGCATGAAGGAGAGGGAAGAGAGATAGAGGCAGCAGCCTTGAGGCTTGGGGGAGAGAACTTGGGGCGTGGAAACTCTTTTAACCCTTGGGGATTAGCCATTAATTTATAGATTCAAAACCCTAGGTGGCACCCGAAGTTTTCATGAAAATTAATCTCCTTGAAAAAGCTCCTGATGGATTGGACTCTTGGAGATAGAGTCCCAGTGTTGCCACCTCCTTTAAATCAGCCAAAAAATTTTCATTTTGGCTTGGGCGGCTAGGGTTTCAAAAATCCTAGGGGTGGCGCCCCAAAGTTTCCCCATTTGCTCTCTCATGTGGCGCCTAGGGTTTCATTCAAGAAATCTTAGGGTATGGGCCCTGTTGACTGGTCCAAGATCAAGTCAAAATTGATTATTTAGACTAGATTCAGATGTCAAACATCTGATGCATCTAAATCCATTTGGGTGCATGTGATCTAAGCCCAAATCTAGATCCAAACTCAATTGAACCAAATTTCTATTTGATTTAACTTGAATTCAGCCATAATTAATTTGATCTAATCAAATTAAGATATGCAACATTTGCATATTAGTCCTCCTTGAATTTTGTAAACCTTTAGCAATTAATTAAGTTCTTGCTATTTATAACAATTACAAGTTAATCCAATTATCAATCTTATTGAAAATTTAGATTTCAACCATTTTATCAGTCTCAAATTCCTTGTGTGTAATTTCATAGTAGTGAGTAATGTTGTGATCTCCATCACAATATCATTGAAACTCTTTTCAATGGATTGAAACATTTTCAATTCTTCCGAACAAGAATTATTTGATCATCTATCTGATTCTCTATGGGCTCCACAATCCACCAATGACATCTAGCAGCATATGGTGGTAGGCCAGCAAAATGGAATGGAATGAACCTCTAGATACAGTTACCGTATGATACAATTTTTCTTTCTTGGATTCCGACAAGATGAAGGTTATGGATTACTCATCAAACCACAACATCTGTCATATGTAAGATTTACTTGACTTGAGTTTCTACTGTGAAGTATGTGAAAACTCTTTTCCAGTATTCATCTTGTCCTGGGTAAGATTTTTTGAACATAGTCTTATAAATTACATAGGACTATCTTCCTTGTCTATCAAGGATGATAGATTTTATTTTGATAGGCACTCTATTCCTATAATAAACTTACTATAGCCAACATGCAGTGCAAGGACCCATATGGTTAGGAACTGAGTGTATGTGTAGTCAAATTATAGCAGTCTCATTGTGAATAGCCGAGGCACCTTAAGTCTAAGAGCTAGTTGCACTACTATAGCATCGAGCAAGTCATGATGAGTGGATAGCCATCCAAATGACTTCTCATAATGGTCATATTTGGTATCTTTGTTCTCTAACAAACACCTGCACTCTCGCTCTAGTGTCTCTACACTATAGATTCGAAATTTGTCCATCCTAATGGGGAAGCGATCTGTGCATCGATCGGATCAATCACCGTCTCTGTGATTATCCATTGATTGAGAGCATTCGGGAATTAATTATCAACTAGCTTAGAACCCCATGCGATGCATGAAATTTCAAAATCAACTTTTTTTCATTGATCGAAGTTAGCACTTCATCAATTGAATCAATCGCATATATTATCAAACATTGCAACAATATAAACCTTCCTTAATGAATAACACTTGCACTATAATAATATAAACTTCAACTGGATCAATCATATATATTATCAAATATTTACACTACAATATGAACTGCAAGTTTGAAATTAGTACAGTATTATTATTAAACTTCAATCAAAATTTCAATAAATAATTTATAAATATATTCAATCAAAATTCTCAATAAATAAGTTTAAATACACTGCTGCCCCACTTCATGATAAAGCAAAAGCAGAAAAAAAAGCAAGGGAAAAAAAAGCAAGGAAAAATAATAGAGAAGGGAGGAGGGGAAAGAGAGAATACGCAACGAAAGACTCTCCATCCCATGTACCTAGATTTTTCTTAATAGGATTTGTGTTTTGTGAACATGGACGATCCCAATTTTATGAAACCGCTTCATAAATTTATTATTTATTATTTTTTAATTTTTTTTTTAAATTTTTTCATCTCTTCTTTTTTAATCCTCTCCTCGCATATCCCCTCATTTAGTTAAAAAAAAAAACAAAAAAATCCACTCATAGGCGGAGTGGGGTCCGACTCACGTGGAATGCACGTCCTTTTTCACATTACAAAATGAATTCAATTCCGATTTAAGATACGACTGATAAATTTTTTAAGTGTAAATAATAATGTTACGAAAACTGTAAAGCTTAGGCACCAAGCTGGCATTGTTTACATCCAAACGGCCCCTTCAAAGAGACGGCAGTTACCGCGACTCATTATTAATAATTTCCAAGAGAAAAATCTAAAAAAGGCCTGCCATTACCAACTTATTGACAAAAATAATAATAATAACTGACATTAATCTCGCCTTTTCAGAACCACAGATTGGGGATTACACCAATAATTCCACTCAGAAAGAAGAAAAAAGAAAAGAAAAATAAGAAACTATTCACATCTCTCTTTTTTTTTTTTTTGGTGGGGTGAAAGATGGGGGAATAATGGAAGAGACACGACGTGGCTTACCTGGAAGAGACGGGATGAAGGGTATGGGCGAAGTCGTTAATGGCGCCATAGCTGCGGGAACTGAAGCCCAGGCAGTTGAGGAGGTCCTGGCGGTACGGCAAGAATGTCTTCCACTGCATCTCCTCCGCCTGCGCCTGGTTTGTCGTGTAGTGCCGCTCGTGCGGAGACGGTGTTGGCACCCTTCGCCGCCCCACCCCGTTCTTTCTCTTCCTCTCCAAACCTCTCCAAACAGGAGAGGGCGATTTTTTTTTTTTTTGCCGAGCAGCTTCTTCTCCTTCGCCCGTCTTCTGCCGCATCTCCTCTGCTTACGCCCGGTTCGTCGTGTAGTGCCGCTCGTGTGGCGATGGTGCCGGCACCCTTTGTCGCCCCACCCCGTTCTTCCTCCTCTTCCTCTCCGAACCTCTCTGAACAGGGGAGGGTGATTTTTTTTTTTTTTTGCCGAGCAGCTTCTTCTCCTTCGCCTTAAAAATTCACGCATTAAAACAGAGGCTCCATCCTTATCCACGTGTCAAATGGAGAAGCACCAACGCGGTTGCTCCGTTTTATATTATATATATTAGATGACAAATGTCTTGAATTTTCAACTCTTGAGAATGTGTCATTATCTTATTAATTTTTTGGACGATTCATGGACATAAAACACAATATGAATGAAAAAATAATCTAATTTTGATTAATATCAATAATTCAATCACAAAATTATGCACCTAGAAAGTTTATAAGTGTCAGCCTAATTGGCTTTTAGAGCATACATCTAACACTAGTGACTTACTGTTAGGTTTTTTTGTGGTTGGCATTAATTTTTGCATAAATTTGAAATCTTCTAATATGTAAAGCTTGGTCCAGAACTTCAAAATTGAGACAAATTTTTGCGGGCACCTATTTGAAGCAGGGTTCAGATTTGTAGTTTAAGCTGAAACTAACTTATGAATCTAAATATGCTGTATATGTACCTAGTTTGTGCTAATTTCTTGTATGTTGTGAAGCAATCTTTCCTTGAATAAACTCAAATTTTGTAAGTTCCAAAATATTTGGAAGCCCCGGATGACAATTTCTAGAGAGATTTAGAGGATCATGTGATTTTTTGACATAAATTTTTTTTTTTTTTTTTTTTTTTTGTAAATTATAAATGGTACATCATGTCTAATCTTTTGAAATACTCTTAACATGTTTCTTTGATAGAAGATTGTTTGACTATGTAATTTTTAGAAATATATATTTTTTGATTTAATTGCTTTGAATTTTTTTTTTTTTTTAATCATTTGTTAAGTACTCGTTCTTTTTGTAATATATATCCTTTATATTGCAAAAAAAAGTCCTAAAAAAATGTAATCTTTAAATGCTTCTTGCAAGGCCTTTCATTTTGTAAATGAACAAAATGTTCTTTGACTAACCTACCATCATATGGCTGTAGTGGAATGACATAAAGCCTCTACATACTCTTAAAATCAGGGTATTTTGTGAAATCACTATGGAATAAAAAGGATTTGAATTGGAGTTATCATACTTTGTCAAGAAGTTGATGCATGATGTATTTGCTCTGATGAGGATTATAAGAACTCCATTATTTGAAAGAAATTATATTCCCAATCACTACATATATAATTAGGATTTTGTTTAGGGCCTTTTTTATTACCTGATTAATATCATGTACCTAACATGTACGGTAATATCTTGTTCTGAAGAAAGGAGGGGAAAAACATAGAATACCTCGAGGAAATTTTTAAGGGTTTCCTTTCATATGAGAAATATATGATACTTATTGGTGAAAATAAAATTTAAGGCCTAGTATTGGTTTTCGCCTTGGTTTGGTCCTGGGTCGGTACAGTGTTTAGATGGATCAAAATGATCATAAACAACCTGAATGAAGAGAAAAAGATTAAAAAAAATGATGTCCCCTGATGTTGGGCTATCCCAAAGTGTTGGGATGCAACCATCCCAATTTGTCCTTGCTGGTACCAACCGGGATGGTTGGGCTGTCCTAGTTTATGTGAGAATTGGTGAATGAGTGTCCCCCAAGTGCCATTCTGTCATTAAATGGTATAATATGGGACCCGAATCCTTGGTTAATGCTGTCTTCCACCATCCTATGCTGATCTCTCCCTCCATCCCTTCCTCCCTTACACTTTAAAGTCTAGGAACACAAACTAGCTGATAATCCTTAATGTACTTGAATGTTTCATGGATTCAAATCCCGCCTAAGGCTTGAAATTGGCCTACTTGCAAGACATATTGGTGGGCTTCGAATAGGAGCCTAATCTTGAGGAGATCAATTAGATTTCATGTCTGACTTATTCCATTTCTTACTCCCAAAATCCTCTCTCTCTCTCTCTCTTAAAGCAGGGATTATGTTGATGAGGTACTCTCTCATAGTTGCCCAAGCAGATGGTATAATTGAGGCAATTATAAAATCATGTAAGTAAACTATTGCAGTAAGAGTTTTAGGGCCATAGAGCTAATGTTGGAAGTGTTGATCAAAGTGTTTCTTTGTACTGACTGGTAAAATGGAGGTTTGGGATTGAAAGGAATCAAGATGACAGATATTCACTTTCATGTCAGATTGTTAGTTATGCAATGTGATGATGTACTCCGTTATAGTTGCTTGAGCATTTGCCTATAATTCAGGCTGTTATAAAAATTGTGTAGGTGAATTATCATAAATGCAGATCAAAGTGTTGCTTCATACTTTTTAGTAAAATGAAGCGTTGGCATTGAAAGAAATCAAAATAACAAAAACTTACTCTACATATCATATTGCTAGTTATGCAACCAATAAGCTTAGGAGTTGGGGCAGTAGGATTTGATTTGGTTGCCAATTGTAGCAAGACAGTCAAGAGGGTCCGCAAAGTGAGGTGTACAAAGGTTTAATGGGATGTTTATGGAAATTCTGTTGTTCGGTTAAAAGTTGAAAAGGTAAGGAAGGAAAGATTGATGAATATTGACTGAATTCATCTTAAGTATTAAGAACACTTGTCATTCTGTAACCATGATTAGATCCATTAGAAGCAACTTAATCAGAATGAAACTGCAATGTGAAAAATCCATAATATATGTGAGGCTATCTTAAATACTTAATCCGAATTTCAAATAAATGCTTTAGAAGACTCTCAGTAAGTTCAGTTACCTAAGCTTAAGCTCTTCGCTGAGATGATTAAAATAATTAAGAACTATGTTCATTCACCCTGCTTGATGAGCACATTCATTAAGTCAACCCAAAGTTGTCAGATTGCCTAGGCGAGTCCAAGCAGTGGAAAGTTTGCATGGCCAGGCAGCTGCGTAGGTGCTTAGGTGGAGGAGGAAATCATTCCAAGCTTTTATTGTAAATATCTTTAGTTCATATGCATAAAGAAGAATGTGCATACATCCTATATTTACCCATTTTCCACCAATACTGGTATTATGAAACCTATTTTTCATATTTAAAAAGTTTAAAGACCAAATGCTGCAAGAGGAGAGTTGCAGCAACATTGGTCCATTATAGTAGTCAACATGTTGCAGAACATAGCTAACACCTAGCAAGAAGCAGGGAATAGGAGTGTAGCAAGTAGAAGCCAGCTGGCTACAGGGCCACAGCAAACAACCATCATGGAAGAGGCAAGTAGAACAGAGGCTAGCAAGCAGAACAAAAAGGAGAAATTAGGGGAAAAAGGGAAAAGAATGGCTAGATGAAGAACGGGTAGGAGTAGAAGAAAAAGAGAGAAAACTCAAAGGAAGGATGGTGAGGAGAATAATATGAAGCAAGGTTTGCCGTATTGTACCGAATCTGGTGTTTTGAGGCATACCATACCCTAGCAATTTGGTATTAGAATGTAGTATTGGGGGGCGGTGGGGGCCGGGGGGGGGGATACTGATATTCGGTACATTAAACCAGCTCCGTAACGGTACGGTAATAGGTTGGCATCAGTATAGGGCTCAATATTGAGATGGTACATTGAACCAGCCCCGTAATAATATAGTAATAGGTTGGTAACGGTACCGGACTCGGTATTGAACAGCAAATCTTGATATCAAGATTGATCAAAGAAAGAAGAAAGAACAAATATACACAAATTTGGCTCTATTGATGGCCACTGCAACCATTGTTGCTACTAATGGCTGCTTGCTGACATGTTGGCAATCGTTGATCAGCCCACTTCATTTTCTTTATGGGGCTTAAATAGGGAAAGAATGCAGGGAAAGAAATCATTAAAGCAATAGGGTTTAAGCAGGCTTTGCCTAGGCAGTCTGGCCAAGTTAAGTGCCTAGGCTGCTGCTTTGGACAACATTTGTCAATCTATGGTCTATTGGATTAGGCCTGTTATTATATCTCCACTCTTGTTTAATTTCAGCTCAAAAGTATGATTTCAAAATCACTTTTTCTTTGCTATTGAATGAATTATTTAGTATACAACAAAATCTTGTTCCATCCTCAACCATATAGTGGTTTCTTGGAGGGGCTGAATGGGAGCTGTTAGGTGTAACTGTTACAAGGTTGCTCAGCTGGCTCTTTTGGTAGCAGTGTAACTGCAAATATGTCGTTCTGTTGTTGGCAGGGCTCTAATGAAGTTGATATCTAACATTTGTGCACTAACACAAATGCTGGGTACTATTGGATAGCTGGTCATATTTGCTGGAGGATAATTTACGGTTATATGAATTTTGGATCAACTGGTGCTGGCTTTTCAACATTATTGGAAAGACGAGAGAACACGATCGGCACAGAACCTTCAAAGTCCTTTTTTTCTTGGTAGGCAACGAGAAGGGAGAGGGAGGAGGGGGATCAGTAAGAGAAAGACGTAATGGACCATAAAGGATGGAGACTCTCTTGCTTGATTCAATCATGACATGGAGCTTCAGCCAAGCAAGCAGGTGTCTTGATTCAACTCCATCATTCCATAGGGGATCCTAACACCCGGGGGAAGACATACAGTATGCAAACGACCCTCATCACTCCATTGTAGCCCACTGCCTAGCTGTTCATCCTATACAAACAGTTTAATGATCCCAAAGAACATTTTTGAAAGCGATTAGCCAACTTCTAGAGATCACTATCACAAACAACTATGTCTTACTCATTGAACCCGGAAAACGCATGGATTGAATGGAAGCAAAGCAGTTTATCTCACAGAGAGAATATAGAGAATCAAATTGGGAATCGGGATGAAGACCTCATCAACCTGAGACCAAAAGGGGACAAGTCTCATATCGAAACAAGATTCCGTAAAAACCCTGTGGACAGACAATCTTCTCTTGTTGATAGGCGAGGTACCACAATCTCTTTAACTTTGGCCAAATTAATGGCAAAAAAGGATCCTCACCTTGACTATGATCTTCTTGGTGTTGAACAACTGAATGTGGTTATTGAACTTGGGTCTGGGTAACTTGAGACTCTCTTTTCCTTCCTCTCGCTTATTCTTTCTTTCTCCTTCTCAGTTTAGTGGCATTGGGTTGATGGTCTGATCCCCTGATGCCTCAAAAGGACCCATGAATGAACATAAGTGTGTGGGATGTGGAGAGGCCAATCTCATTTTATCTTTGAAAAAAAAAAAAAGAACTCCAAACCCCAACCTGTCAGGACATGGAGGGATTATGCATTTTGCACCTTGTCCCAGGCAGGACCACCACTGGCAGGCAGGCCATCCCATGTGTGATGATATCAGGGCCCCACCTGTCTCAAGTCCCATTTTCTCTTAGGAACAGGACAAGATGGCCAGGTCGCTCACTGTCCCAACTAAATTTGAATCCATGATATGATATATCATCTAAACTGTTTATGACCGGCAGTTGTTTTACATGGTTCAGGTTGTATAACAATAACTTTTGCTATGGAAGTCACCATCTTTCACATTTTTATCTTTCTTTCCAACAGTCAATATTAATACTTGATAGTCGATGTCTGGTGAAAGTTTTAGGACTCTTATTTTGCTACAAAGTGATGGAACTAAAACCCTTGGATTTCAGTTTCATATTTCCTGGCTTTTCTTATGTTACAACATGTCTATGTGATATATTTTATTCCATTTGTTTCAGGTAAAGGTATGTGATATATGTGGGGATGCAGGTGTGGAAGAACTTCTGGCTACATGTAGTAGATGCAGTGATGGTGCAGAGCACACGTAAGCCATTGTCAATTTTCAGACATGCTGTATCTAATTAATTTCTCTTAATATGATTTTTGTTTGTGGCTAACACTTGAAAAAATTGCTGTTAACTAGTTATTGCATGCGAATTAAGTTGGACAAAATTCCAGAAGGTGAATGGTTATGTGAAGAATGCCAACTCAAGGAGGATGCTGAAAACAAAAAAACGGATAAATCTGATTCAGTTTCTGGAACATCAAAAGTAGATATCTTGAAAGAAAAGAGTCAGAATTTTGGGAGCAATTTGAACCCTAAAAGTGTACCTAAGTTGGATATTGAAGCCATTGATACAGAAGTGAGAGGGTCTACTAAAGGAATGCAAAGTCCACAAAAATCAGCCCAGAGGCATGCAGACAGCCCGGAGGTTACTTCAATGAACAGCAGAATGATCCCTGAAATAGGTGGTGGGTCCATAGGAATATCCAGTCCAAGGAAAAATGCTGTCATGTCTCGAGAGAGTTCATTTAAGAGCCTGGATTTTGGAAAGGTAAAGCCAACCAACCTGGCTCCATCTTTCAAAGGTCAGACAACAAATGGTTCCCAGGCTATCTCCCGCTCACATACCTCAAGCTCTAACGCATCAAAGGTTCAAGCACAACTTAACTCAACTAGAGGTAAATTTCCATGAATTCGCGTTACATAAAATACCCAGACAATTTTCTGCTGAATCATGCTCTATCTTTGTAGAGCAGTGAAGTTTTAAATTTATAGATCTTTTCTTTTTGCAGGGCCACTTTCAAAGCAGCTTTCATTTGACAACTCGTACATGAGGCCAAAGGTCAAACAGTTGATCAACAATTCACCTCGGAAGCAAAAAATTATGAGAGAAGCTGTTTCTAGCAATGGTAGGAAGGATGTAATAGTCAAAACAATGACGAAGTCTGCATCATTCAAATGTGTAAGCTCAGGCCTCTCCAATACTGAATCATTAAATAAAACCCAATCACTTAAATCACCTCGATCTGATGAACCTGGAGGCTGGAAACCTGTGAAAGAAAGGAATATGATGGAAAGGAAGAATTCTTTTGTTCTAGATCATCCTTCTGGCGCATCTACTGCAAAGATGGATCTGAAGATTTCACAGCATAGTGGAAACTTAAGTAATACGTCTGAACAGGACATACTCAGCATCAAAAAGGGACTAGAAAATCCTAACGATTTAGGTACAAATATGTCTTTAGAGGACTTTGTAACTGGTATCTCCTTTTACTTAGCTCCATCATGATACTGTTTAAATAGTAACTATGTTCATTTCTATTTTGCTGTTGCAATAGGACGTACTGAAGTGAAGAAGCAGACATCAAATTCTTTTAAAAGATATGAATTGTGCAATCCTGAGGATCAAAGGCCATTCCAAGTTGTCCCTAGGGAAGGTTCTTGCACAAATCCCATTGCTATTGATAGATCACATGGTGATGCTGACTCAGTACTGCAGCGCAGTATGTCTCTGGTTCGAGAATCCTTCCCTCGAGAAGATAAAAGCAGGGATTCTACTCATTCTAGCAGTTCAAGACAGGCTGCTTCAAGTGGAAGTCGAGTATTTCGTTGTCATAAATGTAATGAAACAGGTCATGCAACTCAGTTTTGCCCAATCAACAAACTTCGCATATCTGCTCTTAAACCTGCTGCTGATAGAAGTTTAAGAGTAAGCATTAATAAAAGCAATAAATGGAAAGACGCAATTGAAGCAGCAAAAACTAAAACACAGAATAGAAATAAATTGTCAGACCAGTCTGAGTGTTCAACACCGAGTACTGAAGTGAGTTGCGAAGCAGCTTCCAAAGATCTCCAGTCAAATTCAAGTGGTCTGAAGGCCTTGCCTCTGGAAGGGACATCTGATGGGAAAGCTGTTTTGAGAAGCTTTGATGCTAATTTTGGCAGAAGAGAACCTGTGATTGACATGCAGCAAGCTAAACACCCTGTTGAAGCCTCATATCTTTCTAAAGCAAGTGATTCCAATGCCATTCTTACCAATACTGATAGTTCAAACGCGAAGCCTTCAACTCAAATTTTGCACGATCAATCTTCTCTACTTGCAAACCCATTTGGTGCTTCAGTAATCCCTGAACAAGAAAATATATGGCAGTATGATATCTCTCAACTTTTTATTTCAGAAGGCTTATTTAATACTTTAAATTTGGTTTCCATAATTAACTGAACTTTATCTGCAGAGGTGGTTTTGAGGTGCTTAGGACTGGAGGGCTTCCTGAATTTTTTGATGGGATTCAAGCTCACCTGTCAACTTGTGCGTCACCTAATGTGCTTGAAGTGGTCAGCCAGTTTCCTTGCAAACTGCAACTAGATGAAGCTCCTTGCTTTAGGTTGTGGCCGTTGCAATTTCAGGGAATTAGTCCTAAGGAAGATAATATTGCCATTTATTTCTTTGCCAAAGATATCGAGAGGTTGTTTGATGTTTTTGTTTCCCAATTTTTTATAAATTATTATTATTATTTTTTAAGATCTAGAATTTTATATATACTTTTTTTTTTGGTTTTGATACAGTTATGAAAGGACTTATGGGAAGCTGTTGGAAGATATGCTTAAAAATGATTTAGCCCTTAGAGGGAATATCAATGAGGTTGAGATTCTTATTTTCCCATCAAATAAACTACCAGAAAACTGCCAACGTAAGCAACAGCATTTATGTATTTAACCGTATTAAGGGCATTTATTTGATATAGCTGTGCTTTTGATAGACTGTTTATGTGCAAACATGATTTTATATGTTTTCTTCCCTCCATCTAGTATTGTGAGTCACATCTCAGAAATATCATCTCAGTGAGGAGATGCTTTTTGTTCTTTTCAGGTTGGAATATGTTATTCTTCCTCTGGGGTGTCTTCAGAGGAAGGACAGAGTGCTCAAAAATCCTGCCTGATTTACAGAAGCAGGCTTGTCAGTTCAAGTTAAGCACAGATACCTTGGTGCAAGAATTTTCTTCCCCTCTCTTTGAAGCTTCTACCTCTCGGAAAATAAATTCCCATGAGAGTTCAGTTAAGGAATTATCTAGGAATATTTCCCATGAGGGTTCAGATAAGGAATTATCCAGGAATAATAGATCAGTCAACATGGAAGCAATGAAATCCAATATTTGGGTGGATTTGCAGCCTATTTCTTCTTCTGGTATTAAGGATGAGATCTGCAACACAAAGGAGTCTTCTTTTGTTCAAAATACTTCATGTCAGCTAGCTTCAGGTTCGATCTCTCTAAGCTGCTCGTCAGATAGCCGAGGCCAGCTGTGCAGCTTGCTTGGTACTTGTCCAGAGCCTGACCTTCAGATGAGTACCAAGGACTTCTGCCCTGCATTGAAAGGGGAGGCCATGTACCTGGTAAAGCTTTACTTTTCCGAAGGATTGAAGTCTGCAATGCCCTTTGCTTCTTGACTGTAATTACTGCATGCAATGTCTTCATGGTCAGAATAGCTTACAACTGCTGGTGAAATATTTTGAATCACTATTTTTATATGCTGCATCTGTTATGTTGCTCATATGCATTATGTGATTGCTGAACTGCACCATTTTGCTTACCACATCGTCATCATTATCATCTTTTATTTTATTTGGTGTTGTTTTGGAGGGTGGGGAAGGGGGATTTGCTCCGATTTTGCACAAATTACATGAGCATATTTATATCAGCATACCTGTTGTTGTTTTGGGGCTGTTTACATGTTTTTCGAAATTAACATGTTTTTTCCTGTCATTGACTCCAGTTGCCAAAAATGTTGCCACACTTGAAAAATGCAGACACAGATACATACCACCATATTACTACATATATATACGTGCGTGCATGCATGCACGCAGGTATGCATGCTTATGTTTCTGACAATTCAGCTTGGACTCGCAAGTGCCTAGTTGTGCCATCTTTAACTTATGTCCCAGGTATCCAAACAACAAGGTTCATAATTGTCAAAGGTGTTTTGGTGGTTTTTGTGTGATAGCGATCTATGGCATTTGTAGGTGTGCCTCATTGTTCTAAATATCCAAGGACAAGGTAAATATGTGGATTCTTAGATGGTCAAGGGCATCCTAGTGCATGAGGCTCCCATCATTGTGGGTCTAGGGAGGGTCAGATGTATGCAGCTTTTCCCCCTTGCATGGAGTCTTGTTTCCATGTTTTAATCTTGTGACACCCAGAGTGAAGCAACATTACCATTGCGCCAAGGCTCACTCTTGCTTCATAGATGGTGAACTCTAAAAATTGTTGGGGTGCTTGAGGTTTGATCCTGTTTAATCTTTCGGCCTTGTTGACTGGGATTTTATTCATGGCTCTTGGTTTTGATGACTATTTTATTATAGGTTTGATGCCTCTGCACAATTGTGTATAAGATACTTATAACTGTGTGTGGCAATAGTGATACATGCAAAAAGAAGGCCTATATGTGTATCAAGATTAAATGTTAAGTGGAACTTGGCCAGGGACTGACAGCAGCAGTTAAACAAAGGACTGCCGATTAATTTGCCCTCAAATTTAGGATGATGAAAAACAACTAAATTGGAAGAAACAAAGGTGGACAAAGAAGCGGGCAAAGATACACACTAGAAAGGTAAAATGGAATAGCACAATAAAGTAATAGAAAGAAAAAGGTAAATGAGAAAACCTATGAATGAAAGAGTTTCTATTGGGTAAATAAAGTGAAGAAGCATAAGACAGAAATGAACAGGACAAATATGAAAAGGAAAACAAAGGAGGAAGAGGATGAAGAAGAAGAAAAAAGAACAAAAATGACACATTGGTCCAGCAAGCGTGAAACAATATTGACCAACCTTCATCTTTGTTGAGCTAGAATGTTGATTGAATTAGAAGCAATAGTTTGATGACACAAGTTATGTAACATCTAATTCATAAATTGATGTAAAATGGAGCTTATTATAATTATGTAAGTTAAAAAAAAAATGAACTTAACAGATAATCAATACTTGTATATTAACATCAACAACAAGTCCTATTTTAGAAACAAAAAAAATCTAGCCTTGTCCAGCAATGCACCTTAAACATATCCTTACTAATTCTTTCTGTACTGTCTTGACAGTGCTAAGTGAATGAATTACTTAAAGTAGTAACACGTTAAGATTAATGTGAATTACTTAAAGCATGTGAAAAACTATGGAGAACAATCCACTTTGTTAAGCATTTATATTTCCCATTGTTCCAATGCTCAACTTTCTAGGATTAGTATTTCTATTTCTATATTTACAAATTAAAAGAAAATCTTTTGGTTTTTAAGCCAAGGATTCATATGTGACATAATTTTAGAGCATGCCATTTGTAATATTTTGATCGAGGTTTGCTGAATTGTACATGTTCTCCAATTATATCTTCCAAGCCATCCACACTAACAGTCCATCCTTCTTCACTAAAAGGAGATTTTTGAAAAATATAAAAATATAATGCTTAGGCTAAGGGTCAAGTTGGTCATTTTTTTTACATCCCCCTTCACAGGGGAAAAAAGTGATGAGATAGCTCTGCACTATCCGGAGCTTTTCTTAGCCATCATATTGATCGGTCCTCCATTGAGAATGGTGCATTCGGCTAAGGATAGGATGGAACATAATATGCAAGGTGATAGATTGTATGAGACTCCTCCTGAATGAAAACACGTGAAGGAAAATCATGAAGCTCCGCCACCATTAAAGAACCCTCCACCCTCAACTTCTCCAAAGAAAAGGCGACTATCTTTTTTAGAATACCTCTCGTCTTTAGAAATCGTGCTGAACTAGTTGGTTTAGGATGTATCGAACTTGATCGGTTGCCGGCACAATTTAGTGCATTGGTTCAAAAAAGAGGGAGAGAGAGGGGAGAGAGGGAGAACAAAAGGAGGGAGAGATAGAGAGGGAGGGCTTGAAAGCCCTTTTCTCATCAATAGGGGGTCGCCTCCGTTTTATTTTGAAGTAGGGGGTCGCCCCTATTTCGTTTTGAAATAGGGGACCCGCTAATTTTTTCTGAAAATCCTGAGCTGAAGACGGCAAATGCCCTCTCTCGCTCTCCCTCCCTCCTCCTTCTCCCTCTCCTTGTCTTCCAGGAATGGTATGATGTGGACCCATACCATAGCGAACCAGTTGCCAGCTGGTATGCCCTTCAGTATTGGCTCAACAGATCTTGAATTGTGGATGTATGGTTTTATTATTTCTAGAGTGAAAATAGGGTGGGCCTTGATGCGATGGTAAGCTTGCTACATAAACTTTGGTAAGCTTGCATACATCTGACCCTCCCTAGATCTTGTAGTGGTGGAAGTCTTGTGCACTAGGATGCCTTTTTATTTCTAGACTGAAAACCTATGTGCACAAAATATTTTTAAATTCATTTATAAACTAACAACAAAATTATGAAGAACCAATAACATTATAAAATTTTTCAACAATCATGTTGTTGAAACACCTAATAATTTGTATACCTATAATCAAGATTTGCCTTACGATACCAAACTAGACAGTACAGGGTGTAATGTACTGTAACAGTTAAGTAACAATATGCAGCACAATGGGGACACTCAGTATGCCGAATCGGCCCTGTATCGACACAGTAATAGGGTGGCACCGGTATGGGGCCGGTTTCTAGATGGCATACTTTGCCTATAATTGTATGGTTACCATCATATCAAGTTCCAACGTCTAACTTTTACTTTACAATAATTAAAAATTTTAGAAAGACCACAATTTGATATATTTCGCCTGTGTCTATATTATTCAAGCTAATATCTAGCAAATCTGAACTTAAATCTTGCAAATCCAGTTTTTAGGGAACTTATGTGGTACATAATAAATCATAAGACCCTTTTGTCATGTAAACGACCTCACAGAGGGCTAGAATGTCTTCTATCCAAAAAAAGACCTAAAAGGTCATCTTTAGAAAAACTTCCCTTCATTTGACATGTTAAGACTCGAGAAAAGACTTGTTAGAAGTGATGTTTATCATCCATGAGTTAGTCTACTCTTTTATTGAAGAAAGAGGGATGACTCAAAAATTGATACAATTTAGACTATTTGTTTGAAGAAATTGAGAACGAGCTCATTTCAGGCACTATAGCCAAAATTGGGTGAAATCAGTTAGTTTTGACCAAATGTTACCGAAACTGAGTGTGAGGACACTTGATGGGTAGATATGGGTATGCTTTTGTGTTTATGTTTGTGGATATCCTTGAGTTTTAATTAAAATACTATCTATCAAATGAAGGAATCATGCAATACATTTCTAGATGCTGCTGAGTCCAAATATCATGCAGTTCTGTTTTCAAAATGTTCAACAACTTCAAATCCATTCTGCAGTTTGGCATTACAAGATCTGATTGCCATTGTTACAAATGTTTGATGACTTTCCCAATGAGCCTTGAGCATTCGCCAGTTTATGTGTGAATGCGGAATGCCATTTGAGTGTGGCTTCTGATCAGAGGTTCATCTCATTTGTTAATTTGCATGACCCTGTGCCATGTCACAAAATATTTTAATTCTCATCCATTATATAACGTTGGTTCAACAAGGACAGATGTATTTTTGCATTTCCAAATTTATTTCATCCATGACCACTTCTTTTAACAACTGGTGTTTGTGGATATTTTAATCGAAAGACAATACTTTTTTTTTTTTTGGGGGGGGGGGGTGTTGGTGGGGTGAGCAAAATCTGACTCAAGTATGATAGCTAAAAATTTGTTGGTTCTAATCATGAGGTGGCCTTGGCATAAAGGTAAGGTTGCTCCAATGCAACCTGGGTTTGGAACATGAAAACAGCCTCACTGCATGCAGGGGTAAGGTTGTCCATCTGACCATCTCTAGACCTCATAGTGGCAGGAGCTTTGTGCACTGTGCCCTTTCTGATCATAAGTGGTGTTAATCTCTGGTATTTACTCACATTTGAATTATCTCATGAATTAATTTGCAATCAATTTATACCTTGATTATCATGTTTAGATTGCAGTTGCTTTTGTGGCATGAGATCCTCAGAGCTTACCCATTTGCATGCAGGAGAAATCTGGTAGTGACATTGATGGCAAAGCCCCAGTACGCATTCATGCAACTAGCATAGAAAATCTGAACAGTGTATTGCCTACACAAGCAATTTCTTCATATTTTGGACAAGGTGATTTTTCTTCCACTGATGTTTACATGATTTGTTCAGGATATTTCTGCTCAATTTCCTTTTGTTTGCTCAATGAACAGATGGTGAAGGAAGAGGAAACGGTGAAAAAATGAGGGGGAAAGAAGGATCAATGAAACATGAAGCTAGTATAGATAATGAGCTGCAGGAACACCTGATGGAGATCGACCACCTCAGCTGGGAGTCGAGGCCTAGCAGGAAACGTGCATACTCATCTTCCATAGATATAGTTACACGTGCTTCTGGTGAACCCTCGAAGAGCACTGATGAAATAATTCTTTGGAGTGAGAGAGCAAACTTCATTTCTCTTGAAGGTGAAAAAAGATGCAAGAAGATGAGGAGTTGCAGTGAGATACATGCTAATAGTAGTTCTAGGGATGAAAATACAACTAATAATTTATCATCTAAGGTACATCCTTTGCTATCTGGCTATGTCAATGAGCAGCAACACGTTCATGGTTTCTACAGTGGAACAGGGATGACTGAGAACCCAAGGAGTGCTGAAAAGTTTTTCTTTCCTGCGGATTCAGGTCCTGTCAGAAATGTTGTATCAGAGAACCTCACACATGTTCTTTATTCAGAGGACGAAGGCATGCCAGAGTCCAGTAGTCCAGATCTTGAACTAGCACTTGGGGGCAAGAAGAAATCATCGGAAAAGGAAGTCTTGTCATTGCTTTTCCCTTTGGGTGACAGACAAGGCAGCCAAGAAGAACTCCCAGGTCCTGCAGTGGATGATGAAGATGATATGTCAGCAGCACTGTCTCTATCCCTCGCCTTTCCTGGCACAGAGAAGAAACAAAAGGACAAAACTATTTTAAGAACGGAGCAGCTTTTGCCAGAGAGGCCTTGCGTTAATACTTCTTTGCTTCTATTTGGCAGGTTTATTGGCACTTGAATCCAAGTGGGAGCATATATGCCTTGTAAATGAACACCTCAGTATACCGGGGAGTGCCAGAGCTCTTGTCCATATGTTCATAGCTATACAAATATTTCTTTTTTTTTTTACTCTTTTTGACTTCTTTCTTTCCCTAGTTCTTGCTTCTAGAGTGCAGATTTACGACGGCTGTTTGTATATAAGAGAAAGAAAGCCACAATGTTAAAATTATGCAGAAACTCCATGGATGTGTTAATGCAAGTTCTCATAACTATATGTTTCGTTTGTTTTATGCTTATCCGAAATATAAATATTTCAGGTGGTCAGCGGTGGTCTAAAATTTAATTAGAGATGGCACCTGAAGTGTCCAGCTTGAGTCAGCTGCATGCAGTTGTTTTGGTTGGCTGAAAGTGTGTTCAGCTTGAGTCTATGCCTCTCACATGCTACTCGCTGGTATTTCTTTTGGTACGTTGATGCGCCCAGCTTCTGTTAGCATCATTTGCTTAGGTTACAGTTTGTATCTGCTTAAGGGAGAACGCCTGATGGTCTAAAGATGCATTGTAGTCTGAGGCAAGCTAAACTATTTGTTGCGTCACGACAGCATCTATTTAAAAGGGGTGATTGGTTTACAATTAAAATCAGAATTGGAATCAGAATGAGGATGGATTGAAATTGAAATCGGAATGATCAAATCATTCAAAATATTTAGTTTACGATCGGAATCGAAATGGATGATTTTTATTGTTGTTGTTTGGTGATACAATTCAAATTTTTATTTTTATTTTTAATTAAAATTTTAAAAAAATTAATTATTTTAAAAATTAATATTAAATAAAAATTAAATATAATAATAATATTTTTATTTTTTTAAAAAAAATATTATTAAAAAATTCAAACATAATCCAAAAGATCCTACATTTGGCATACAATCTGGTCATTCGGTGAACTCTGATTTCAAAAATAAGATCCTTAAGCTCAGAACTAATATGCAACACGCTGACCATCATGACCCTGTCAGGGAACACGCCATCTTGCCCTCATTCTATCTTCTTGTATAGTCCCAAGCACGTTCCGTAGTTGCCGCCCCGAGAGTACCCAAACATCATGGAGTTCCAGGAGATAATACCTCTTTGGGGCATCGCATCGAACAACTTCCTCATGGAGGTCAAATCGTCCATCCGAGCGTAGAGCGTTACCAATCCATTGGAAACGAAGAGGTCAGTGTCGAGGCCAGCATGGAGGGCGAAGGCATGGACCTCCCTTTCGGTGAGGTGAGAGAGCGAGGAGGTGGGGAGGGAGGAGAGGGACTTGAGGAGGGTGAAGAAGGTGAAGGCGTCCTCGCGAGAAAGCCGGCGAGGATGCGATGCTGCGAGCATGCCAGGAGATAATACCTCTTTGGGGCATCGCATCGAACAACTTCCTCATGGAGGTCAAATCGTCCATCCGAGCGTAGAGCGTTACCAATCCATTGGAAACGAAGAGGTCGGTGTCGAGGCCAGCATGGAGGGCGAAGGCATGGACCTCCCTTTCGGTGAGGTGAGAGAGCGAGGAGGTGGGGAGGGAGGAGAGGGACTTGAGGAGGGTGAAGAAGGTGAAGGCGTCCTCGCGAGAAAGCCGGCGAGGATGCGATGCTGCGAGCATGCTGTTGGCCGCTGGAGCGGTGCTTTCGATGGCCCAACGGTAGAGATGGGCTCCTCTGGCATTTGGATCTGAAGCCTCATGCCTCCGGCGATTTCTCCATCACAGTTGTCCAGGCCAACTCCTCCCTGGAGGACCTGGCCGGGCATGGCGGCCCCGAGGCCTCTCGCTTCATCAACAACTATCTCTTCCCCCGCGTCCACAATACTCTTCTACCACTCACCCCTCGTAGAAGAGATTTTTACTCGATCTACTGCTCTAAATCGATGGATTTTTTTGGCAGAGTTCGCATTGGAGCAGGGGGGATCTCGACAGAGGTGATAAGGAAGGCGTTCGATGCGATGGAGGAGAAAGAGCTCTAAATTAAACAATTGGAATGAGAGTCATTCATTCTAATTTTCATTCCAAACCTTAATTATCTCAATCAAACACCCTCAAAATTTCTGGCATTGCCGGCAATTGCTTATAGAAGAAAAAGATAATGTGTAAAGGGGAGAAAAATATGATGCCTCCAGGAGTCGATATCTGATACATTTAAGCTTAGGCTCTGGTTTACGTGTGTTCAGATATCATTTGGTTGTGTAGAATTAGCTTCCATGACTCTCATTGATCATGATGAGCTAAAATTTTCAGCGAGGCATCTAGACCATGTAGTACTAGCTTGCATGGTATTTGCATGTTTGAGCTACAAGAGTGATGCACGCCGTGCACAGGTTTCTGGCCACAGAGAATCCAATTCTCAGATCAGTCTTGTTGGTCTAGCGATGCCTGCGTTCAGCTCAAAATAATGCATGCTCTGCTTAATTTTGTTTGGCTTCAAATTTACTAGCTGCAAAAGCTGGCTTGGAAGTTGTTTTGAGTTATTTTTTGCAGGTTAAATTACTTTCACGTGGGTTCAACCTTCGTATGGTGTCTATACGATGCCTTTGTTTAAGACAGGCCCTTTGTGGTGGTGGTGGTACCAGCAAAGCTTCATGATTTGTCTAGAACGTTAGATGGTGGGTCTTAAGCTATTATTTCCGTTTTGGTCTTCATTTTTTTATTTCTTTCAATAAGATCTTTTTAGTTTCACGTATAACAATTAAGAACTTTAATTAATTGCAAGAAAGGAAATGCCATTGTTTTGAGGAATCAGGTGTCTGATTTCCTCATATGCATATGTATGTGTGTACCTATATGTATACACAGAGTCGTCCAGAAAAACGTTACATGGTGGGTCTTAAGCTACTATTTCCATTTCGGTGTTCAATTTTTTATTTCTTTCAATAAGATCTTTTTAGTTTCACATACAACAATCAAGAAATTTAATTGAGATATTTCAATTGATACCCAAAATTTAATTTGCAAGAAAGGAAATGCCATTCTTTGGAGGAATCAGGTGTCTGATTTCCTCATATGCATATTTATGCATGTATGTATATGTATATATATAGGAATCCATCTGGCAGTCATAAGATGAAGAAAACAGGCTTATAGTGGAACAATGTCATGGCTCTAAAACAGCTGCAGAATTTATAAATCCAAGCTATGCAACATGTAGAAGTAGTAAGGTGCATATTTTTATTATCAACAGAAAATAGAAATAGCCATGAATGGAGACACAATATAAAAGACTTTATGAACCAAACTGCAGAATCTACATTATTGCTTCTACTGATTCCCCTTCAGCAATTCTGTTGCCACGTTATTCACACATCTCAAACCCCTCAAACGTGAAGAAAAATAGCCCATTGGAGAACTCAGCTGGCTTATCTTATTATTCAGCATTTGATTGAGTCCTCTACTTTAAAGTCCACATATGAGAATTCTATTAGGAACAAAAAAATACCATCTGACTATTAAATGCACAATAGAATACAGATGGTTATTCACGTCAAGGCCATCATCATAATATATAAGATGCTTCACCTTTCAAAAGCATATTCATTTTCGTTTAGTATTAATCTTCTAATCTGTGGGATAAATAGCGCTTTGTGATCAGGCTGTCCTAAATAGAGAAAAAAAAAAAGCTAGGTTTGGCGGACCTAATAATTAGTAAACATGATCTAAAATCATGCCGCAGTGCATGACAATATTAAAAAACTATGTTTTGAAACTTTGAATAGTATATTCCAGTAGGAAACTATTTTACAAGCACCAAAAACATCAAGAAACATTCAAGACCTAAGAACATGCATTTCCTGCACAGTAGCTAGTACCTTTATAATAGGAGGTCATGAGAAACATGTCAGGATGCATATCGAAGCATTTTAAACACTAGGATGGGGGCAAGAGCTTGAACATATTGTGAACAAGCAAGATGAAAGAAAAGTTCTATTACATGCGTACTAGTGTTCCAGCATGGGTGGGAGAAGCAGCGTGTAGCGGAAATTGTCATATAACATTGGAATGTGCTAATATCAAAAAAAAAAAAAAAGAAGAAAAAAAAGGGAATGTGCTGAGGATCATATCCATGTGCAATACCAATCAAACATGAGATTCTCAAACAAATCCATGAAGTAAATTCTACAAAAGAGATAAGTAGATGTTGAGCAAAAATATATGCCAGTGTTCCAAACATTGCTCCACCTAAAAGGAAGCCTACAAGAAGACCACCACTTCCACCTCTAGAATTATCACTGCATATACGTATAAAAAAATGCTACACCCACGATCTGTTTCATATATGCTAACAATAATCTCAAGTGACAAGGTGCAAGAAAAGTGCAAATAAAACAAGATAATTCAATACATAATAGCAATGTCAATATCAGCATCAAGTATTTAAGGTAATAAAGCACACACATCATACATAAGAATGATGCAGCGGTTGGGGAGATGCAATATCCATAAAATTATTCAAGCACATGAAACCAATCATTCAATTTCAAGTGCACAAAGTGCTTGTTGTTTTGAGAACCCAACTACCAAGATCAGCAAACATATTATAAACTGGTTTAAGATTGAAACTTAATGGAGGAGGCATATAAAGATGGAACTTAATGGAGGAGGCATATTGATATAACTGACTACACTGGGAAAGGATTATGATGTTCATCCAATAAAATAGGAAATACTTTCATAATTGCACCATTCAAAAAACAATGAACATGTCTTCAAAAATACTTCAATGACAAGAATGCAAAATTCTGTGTGTTCATGTGTGGTCATGGGTTGCGTATGGGGTAAGGGTGGAATTGGAGGATCGGACATTCCACATATGTATATAGTGCTCTTCTTTTTGTGACAATAGTCTTTGTATGTTTATCAATTCACAATCCTTCTGATATGTCGAACTCATTAGGAGCTTAAATGCGAATTTGGAAAAAGCTTCTGGAATGGAATGATGGGTAAAAATTGGAAAACAAGGAGCATCAAGATTGTTTTTTGTCCAGGAGTTAGACCTCTTCTTCATTGAAGTCTTACATCAGTCAGTTAATACTACCATTGTTGCATGAAGAAAATGGAACGTAGAAAAAAAGCACACAAATCTTACGAAGCTTCAATAAGAAGCAAAGTACCTTTTGCAATAATTTAAGCCTAAATAAACTCTACTTATACCTTTATTATTAACATAAATTAGTGCTTTCTTAATGAAGGATATTATGATGATGAGTAAAAAGATCAAATATTTGGAAATCTCCCTAAAGCCAAAGGGCTTCAAGCTCTGTCCTCCATTTCAGTTTATCCCTATAAATGAGATCTTGATGTCACTTGCCATCAGAAACTCCTTGGCTTTGTCAGATGATGCTTCACGATGTCAAAGACTCCCAATTAAATTACAAAAATGATCTGACAGAAGTGAAAAACTTTCCAAAAGACCCATGACTTAGAAGGACTTGCACTGTTATTGGACAGGTTTGATTCACACTTGGTGGGGACAGGCTTTAGCAAACAGGTGCATTACCAAACAGGTTCCTAGAAACTAGTTGGTAATACATCTTTCAGAATTTTTTCCGAAGTTGAATTCCATCTATTTTATCCCATCCACAAAAGTAACAGCCTACCAGCTACTCAACATAAAATATCAAAGATGTCACAAATAAGGGACAATCTGAAAGGACAAATTTAACCAATTTTACAGTGTACTTCTTGTGTAGTAGGTTCATCATGCACAATTTCTTTGTCTTTAACCCCTATTTCATCATGAGATGTATTTCTTGCTGAACCACACCTTATAGTTCCAGCAACAACAAAAGCTGCATAAAAAACAGCAGCTGCAGGAAAAAAGAGGAATTGAAGGAACTTATGTGTCCTTGCTAGCAGCCCAAACTTTTCTTTGTTCACCGGGCTCTTTCTAGGAATGAACAATTTACATCAATCTGGTCCAAATAACAAGTGGCACTAGCAATTGCCAAACTCATTTAAAGTGTAAAAGAAATATAAAGCTAGGCACATGGAACCAAAAAGCAGTATTGTGGAGAAGATAAGAATATGCAGAGGGTAAAACAGAAGATCATGGAAGTCAAGGATGCAGATAAATAGGGGAAAAGAAAAAGAAAACTCTAATTGTCATGCCAACCAACTATAAAATGATGCAATGAAGAAAGTTTGCTGATTAGAGATAAGCTTGAGAAAGCATATAGGTATATTGAATAAACGCTTGGGAATGGAACCTTTCTCGGGATTGTCAACCAGATAATCTCCCGTGTTTATGAAAAGTTCAAGTCCAGAAATCACATGAAGCAAAATAAAGAAATGACAGTGCCTCCTCTTTATCAGCTCTTAAGCCTTAAGAGGTGGATGGCAAACAAAGGTGGCGAAGTGTTTGTATGAGTTGCAGCAGCTAAACATCCTATCGTTATTTTACACCAATGTATTGTTAGCACTAACATTAAGACCATAAATGTTACAGCATAAAGGCAGGGTCACAGCATCTCTTGAGAGTTGAGAGATTGGGGTTGAAATGTGGCAATCCTATGGTTGCTGCTGACAAAAACATGGGTTGGACTTTGATTTATCAAAGTGCCATCTTATCCCTCAATGACATGCAACGTATAGATGTTATTATTTGTTAAACATGTGAAATCATCACTCATACGAATGCTGGCTACTGTCATAAACTGGTGAAAGGGCATGGCATGCCGAATAGCAACATAGGGGAAATGCCCACAAGAGACAGTGGCTGAGCACATGTTAATATCACTGTGAATATCCTAGACCTATTTCACAAAGAAGGATCCAATGTCATAAAATTAAACCGACACCAATGGTACTTCCCTCTAAACAATACCTTGAATTCTATGATGTGAGACAAGGATAGCATCATGCACCTAACTACTTGTGCTAGACAAAGATTCTGTTACTTCATAAGGTCAATAGAAAAATTGTTGTACCTGTATGCAGGATGATGATTTACTCAATTTTTCTGGCAAATTGGCAACTGAGTTTGATGGCCTGATAATTTCTACAGGTTGTTGGAATGCAGGCTATGTGTTTCAAAATGAGATCCACCTAAAAACCCTAAGAAAGGATAAGGAAGAAGAAGAAATAAGATAAATGCCTCATAACAACAAAACAGATAATAGATCATCAGAATGTAGAAGACAGCTTGATTTCCTGTAGAAGATCTTGCTAGCCAAACTATCTCCCCGATATATCTATCAATCATTGGGACAACATGTCGATCCACAGGTACTTATGTTTATCCATTGGAAGGCATAACATACTCCATGTGAGCTTGAGCGGATGATCAAAAAACTGTCGAGTTTGGGGACATAACAACTATGGCAGGAGTTTACCCTTCTCTGTCAATATCATTCCCTGTAGCTCCACGAGCCAATGGTTTATTCAAAAGAGTAAGATCATAAGTTCCCATGGCTGGCAGGTGGAAATGAATCACGACATCTTTTCGCTCCACCATTGGTATGGACAGAACTCCCTATAATGGCATACTTGTACATCTGCCATATCGGAACATCGGCCAGTAATTGTTTTGAAGTTCTGGTGGAATTGATCCAGAACCCTTCTGAGCTATACCAGTTGATAGCATATGGAAAGGGCTTTTCTCATTAGGTATAGTAGGTAGAGCCATTTCTTGCCCTTGAACCTTAGATAAATAACTAGATAAAGCTGGAACTCTCGTTATTGTGCTAGCTGTTGCCATTATGTGATTTTTTTTAAAAAAATCCTGAATATGCTGTTTCTTATGCGACTTGAAAGAACCTGGACCTTTCTAAAGATAAACTTCACCACAATATAGTTTTTCATCTAAACATTTCTATGTTACTTAGCTTTTAGTTTAGTCTTCCTGATTCTGTATAATGTTTCGATGCTCTCAGCTCTCCCTCGGTACTTCTGAAACATAAATTCTCACATTTGTCTGATAAGTCCCAAGTCCTGAATTTGTGGAGGCGGGTGGTGAAATGCACAGCATGTACTTGCAATACTTGAAAATTTATATGAAAATGAGAATAATCTTCTAATTATCTTAAATGACTTTCAAAGATCACACCTTCCAATCTTTAGATTAGACTAATTAAGTTTCAAATTCAGGCTACTTACAACTTGGAAGACTTTCTGTATAATATAGAAATTTGTATAGTAATTGTACAGGTTCATATTATGGGTTCATTATACATGTTGTAAGAAGGCAATCTCTTGATACATTAATGTCAGAAAATAGAAAAAAAAACCTGTTGGTGCATGGCAAGATCAGGCCATTCAAAGTAAATTTTTTGCAGAAAAAATAAACAATCAATCCCTGATAAAAGGGATCTCATTAGGGTACATTGATAGGGTTGATCTACCTGGTAGTGATGCACATGTCATATTGGCCCCCAAGATTATTTTTTCAGCTCATCAGAAGCATGCCAAGTAAACAAGTTTTTGACACAATTCAACTATTCAAACACTCAAAAATATGAAAAATCCAAAATACACACACACACCTTTTGTTTTGCTTCTGTAAAGGAGGCTTGAAGATTGAAAGAACAACTTGGCGGAAAGGAGTTCCGGTGTTAGACATCTACAAGCAAAAGGCAAGACAGCTTGAAGAACATAGAAGATGGCTTTATAGCTCCCACGACTCTCTGGCAAGAAGGCAGAGTCAAGAAAACTTTCAGAGATTCTAAGCGAGAATATAATGACTTTTTTGCCATCCGGTAATCTTGCCGATGATCTTCTACGGGACGTTCGATGACCAAAGTTCCGAAAAACCTCAGTTGGAGAGGAGAGAACTCCAAGAAAATACGCAGAAATGAAGCATCGAAGCCACCTTAGGACGCAATGGAACATTACATAATAGGAAGAAGCTTTTAGACTTCAAGAAAAAAAGAACGAAAAACTCAGATAAAGAGCAGCGGACGAAGTCGCCATGGCCATCGAAGAGGAAGAGGAACGGGAGATGGAAATGGAGCGAAAAACTTCATATAATCTAAAGGGTTGTGCTACAGTACTCCTTAAATATATTTTATGTGAGATTAAGGAGCATCCAGACCGTTGATTACTTGAGGCTAATTTAGGGATTTTCATCCCAATAGGTTACCAACCGGTGACCCTCAGGGATTCTTTTATTATTTTCTTTTGCTTGACTTCACACCCTTCGGTGCCGCACTTCTCTTCACCACCCCCGTCCCCTCCCCCACAGTCTTCGTACCGGCGGCCTGCTTGCGCCGGCATCGTTGCGGGGCTCTCCTCTCCTCACCGCGTCCGGGCGTCTTCCACTCCCGTTCCCTCGCCCGCTGCCTCCCCTATCGGTGGCTTCCCCGTGCCGTAGCCTCCCTACGAGGGCAGCACCGACCGCCCCCTCCTCACGGGGGTAGGCATTGCCCTTCCCTTCGGTGCTCCCCTCCCTTCGCCGCCTTCCCTCTCTCGCCCGCAGCGTCCACGTACCGGCGGCCTCCCCGCTCCGACGGCCTCTCTGCACCGATAGCGTAGTTGCCCCCTCCTCTCGCCTCGCGCGTCCGGTCGTCTTCCACCCCCGGCCCGTCGCCCCGTGTTCCCGTACCTGCTTCTTTTCAGTATTGGCATGAAAGTTGTTGTATAAGTTTCTTTATTGGACATGGAAAGTTAAAGAGCTGTGATAAAATCTCAGTTGGTATTATGTGATAAGATCTGTGGATATTGATAAAATCTTTGTGATAAAATCGCTGTGTCTGTCTGTCCAATACCAATCTATTGAACGGACATTCACTTCATTTTGCTGCCGGTCATTCACTTTGTAAAGTTCTTTTGACAGGCATGCAGAGCGTCGATTCAGTGGCTTCTGCATTTGCACAGCCTAAGCTGAGGAGGCTAATGTGTTGCATAAAATCAACCACAAAAGTACTGAAAACACTTCCAACAGACATTTCTCTCATTATCGCAATCATTATCCATGCTTTGAATCCAAGTCAACTCCGGCATAACTGGTTGTGACTATCTACCTGATCGAACTGCTAAAACCATGGTCTGAACCCAAGTATACGTCGACATTGGTCCGATCGCACCCTAAAACTAATGATACCTATTCACTTGATCGGATCACTAAATCTATATCTCGATATAACTGATTGTGACTATCTACCTAATCGAACCGCTAAAATCGTGGTAGCAAATTTCTGAACAATAATATATTGGTTTAGTTGAGGATTACCCTATCCGGACCCTTCATCAGATTTTATTTTCAGAGATCATGGCAGCACAGCACATTAAGCATGTTAAGACAAACTACCCCAATCTTCTTTGACATTGTCAGGAAGATGCTATCAAGTTTTAAATAGATTCTTCTGTAAAAATCCTGTTGGTTGCCAATGGAAAGTACAGAAATTGATCCTCAGCACCACTCTAGAGTAATTTCCTTGGGGAAAGCAAGGTCTGCCCCATGGATTGATTGCCATAATGCCATTTTATGTTTAATCCTTGACAGAAAATTTTTATGACTGGACCCTTGACTTCGATGGCAATTTTGTGTTCAATCATCCCTTTGCAGTATGTTTGAACAAAACAGGCCTTGCTACAGCTTTAGATTGTCCTGCAAGGCTTAATATATAGGTTAAAGGACAAAGGATGCTTGCTGTAATCTGATGATCTGGCGTTCTTAGAGTAAACAGGCACACATATTCCCTCTTCTTAATTAAATCAATGAGGACATGACATAATCATTACAAGCTACTGATTCATAGACACATCAATTTAGCCTAAATTTCTTAGATTAGGCCATACAACACAAACTTATAGAACCAACTTAAAATTATATATTAATATATAAAAAACATACACAATTAAGTGACCATTCATCCTCCTTACAATTGAAGTTGGAGGAGTGAAGGCCTAGTATAGATTACCAGCAAGCACATAAAGTTTAAAACCAGAAAACCTATCCAAGTTTCAGGTCTGCTGTTTCACTAAATAAGAACAGTCTTTGCAACTTTCCACCCTAAGATATAAATAGAAAGGAAAAAACTAACTGCTTGGTTCATCAAAGCTGATCCTTCTAGTGACAAGCCAAATACAAGTTTCATCGCTAGTTGGGGTACTACATAGCAGCCATCTCCAACAGCTCCCTGAAGTCAAATTCTGTTTCAGAAGCACTTCTGTCATCTTTGTTTGATCAATTGAAGTACGTCATTTTTGATCTCATCTTGTCTGTTGAATTCCGATAAAATCAATTCAGCTAGT